>NC_083439.1:42344422-42477751 GCF_020745735.1 Hemiscyllium ocellatum | reverse complement strand
CGAGGAACACACACACACACACACACACACACACACACACACACACACACACAGCGTGGGAGGGACACACACAGCGAGGGAGGGACACACACACCGCGAGGGATCACACACGCACACACACACAGCAAGGGAGGGGGACACACGCACACAGCGAGGGAGGGACACGCACACACCCCACACAGCGAGGGAGGGACACGCACACACCCACACAGCGAGGAAGGGACACACACACACCCACACAGTGAGGGAGGGACACACACACACCCACACACACACAGTGAGGGAGGGAGGGACACACACACACACACCGCGAGGGAGGGGGGCACGCACACAGCGAGGGAGGGGGACACACAGGCACACAGCGAGGGAGGGGACACGCACACACACAGCAAGGGAGGGGGGGCACACGCACACAGCGAGGGAGGGACACGCACACAGCGAGGGAGGGACACAGACACACAGCGAGGGAGACACACACACACACACACACACACACACACAGCTAGGGAGGGGGGGACACGCACACAGCGAGGGAGGGGACACGCATGCACACAGCGAGGGAGGGGACACGCATGCACACAGCAGGGGGGACACACACAGCGATACGGGACACACACAGACACAGCGAGGGGGGGACACAGCAAAGGGGGGGCACACTCATCGAGGGAGGGGGGACACACACAGCGAGAGGGGCACACTCAGCGAGGGAGGGGGGACACACACACACAGCGAGGGGGGGACACGTGCACACACACAGCGAGGGAGGGACACACACAGACAGCGAGGGTGGGACACACACACACACACAGACAGCGAGGAGCGAGACACTCAGCGGGGGGGCACACTCAGCGAGGGAGGGGGACACCCACACACACACACACACACACACAGCGAGGGCACACACACACACACACACAGAGCGAGGGAGGGGGACGCACACCCACACACAGCGAGGGAGGCGGACACACACATACTGCGAGGGAGGGAGATACGCACACAGCGAGGGGGGGAACACACACAGCGAGGTGACACACACGCACGCACGCGCGCGCGCACACACACACACACACACACAGAGCAAGGGAGGAACACACACACACACACACACACACACACACACACACACACACACAGCGTGGGAGGGACACACACAGCGAGGGAGGGACACACACAGCGAGGGAGAGACACACACACACAGGGTGGGAGGGACACACACAGCGAGGGAGGGACACACACAGCGAGGGAGGGACACACACAGCGAGGGAGGGACACACACACCGCGAGGGATCACACACGCACACACACACAGCAAGGGAGGGGGACACACGCACACAGCGAGGGAGGGACACGCACACACCCACACAGCGAGGGAGGGACACGCACACACCCACACAGTGAGGAAGGGACACACACACACCCACACAGTGAGGGAGGGACACACACACACACACACACACACACACACAGTGAGGGAGGGAGGGACACACACACACACACACCGCGAGGGAGGGGGGCACACACAGCGAGGGAGGGGGACACACAGGCACACAGCGAGGGAGGGGACACGCACACACACAGCAAGGGAGGGGGCACACGCACACAGCGAGGGAGGGACACGCACACAGCGAGGGAGGGACACAGACACACAGCGAGGGAGACACACACACACACAACACACACACACACACACACAGCTAGGGAGGGGGGGACACGCACACAGCGAGGGAGGGGACACGCATGCACACAGCGAGGGAGGGACACGCATGCACACAGCAGGGGGGACACACACAGCGATACGGGACACACACACACACAGCGAGGGGGGGACACAGCAAAGGGGGGGCACACTCATCGAGGGAGGGGGGACACACACAGCGAGAGGGGCACACTCAGCGAGGGAGGGGACACACACACACAGCGAGGGGGGGAGACACACACACACGCACACACACAGCGAGGGACACACACACACACACCCACACACAGCGAGGGAGGGGGACGCACACCCACACACAGCGAGGGAGGGGGACACGCCCATACTGCGAGGGCGGGAGACACGCACAAACACACAGCGAGGGGACACGGACACACAGCGAGGGAGGGGGATACACACACAGCGAGGGAGGGACCCACACACACATGGCAAGGGAGGAGGACACACAGAGCGAGGGAGGGACACACACGCACACAGGGAGGGAGGGACACGCACACTCCCACACACACAGCGAGGGAGGGACACACACACACCCACACACACAGCGAGGGAGGGACACACACACACACACACACACACACACACACACACACACACACACAGCGAGGGAGGGACACGCACACACACACACACACAGAGCCAGGGAGGGGGACACGCACACAGCGAGGGAGGGGGACACACACAGCGAGGGGGAGACACACAGCGAGGGGGGCACACTCAGTGTGGGGGGGAGACACACACACACACACACAGAAAGTGAGGGGTCGCACACCCACACACAGCGAGGGAGGGGGATACACACATAGCGAGGGGGGGAGACACACACACACAAAGCGAGGGACACACACACACACACAAACGGCGAGGGAGGACACACACACACACAGTGAGGGAGGGACACGCGCACACAGCGAGGGAGTGGGACACACACACACAGCGAGGGAGGGGGACACACACACACAGCGAGGGAGGGGACACGCACACAATGAGGGTGGGGGACACGCACACACAATGAGGGACGGGGCCATGCACAGCGAGGTGGTTCAAACAGGGCGAGGGAGGGACACACACAGCGAGGGAGGGACATGCGCGCGCACACAGCGAGGGAGGGAGGACAGGCGCACACATAGCGAGGGGAGGGACACACACACAGCGAGCGAGGGACACACAAATACAGTGAGGGAGGGGGACACACACAGCGTGGGAGGGGACACACACAGCGTGAGAGGGAACACACACACACAGCGAGGGAGGGGGGACAGGCGCACACACACACAGCGAGGGAGGGGGGACACACAGACACGCACAGCGAGGGAGGGGGACACGCACACAGTGTGGAAGCGGGACACGCACACAGCGGGGGAGGGGACACGCACACAGCGAGGGAGGGGACACACACACACACAGCGTGGGAGGGAGGGACAGGCGCACACACAGCAAGGAGAGGGACACACACATACAGCGAGGGAGGGACGGACACACACACACACACACACAGTGAGGGAGGACACACACACAGCGAGGGAGGGACACATGCACACACACAGCGAGGGAGGGGGACGCACACACAGAACGAGGGAGGGGGACACGCACGCACACGAGGGTGGGGTCACGCATGCACAGTGAGGGTGGGACACGGGGACACACACAGCGAGGGAGGGGGGACACACACAAACACAGCGAGGGAGGGGGACATGCACAAACAGAGCAAGATAGTGACACACACACACACACACACAGAGGGAGGGACACACACACACAGAGGGAGGGACACACACACACACACAGTGAGGGAGGGACACGCACACACACACAGCGAGGGAGGGGGACACGCACAAACACAGCAAGGGAGGGACACGCACACACACACAGCGAGGGAGGGGGACACGCACAAACACAGCGGGGGAGGGGGACACAAACACAGCGAGGGAGGGACACACAAACACAGCGAGGGAGGGACACACAAACACAGCGAGGGAGGGGTCACACGCACACACACAGCGAGGAAGGGGGACACGTACACACACAGCGAGGAAGGGGGACACGCACACACACAGCGAGGGAGGGACACGCCGACACACACAGCGAGGGAGGGACATGCACACACACAGCGAAGGAGGGACATGTGCACACACAGCGAGGAGGGGGGACACACACAGACACACACACACAGCGAAGGAGGGACACACACAGCAAGGGACACACACACACAGAGCGAGGGATGGGGACACGCACACAGAAAGGGAGGGGGACACACACACAGCGAGGGAAGGACACGCACACACACACTGCGAGGGAGGGGGACACGCACACAGTAAGGGAGGGGGACACGCGCACACACACAGCGAAGGAGAGGGACACGCACCCACAAACACACACACACTCACTCACAGAGCGAGGGAGGGGGACACGCGCACACAGTGAGGGAGGGGGACACGCGCACACAGTGAGGGAGGGAGCACGGGCGCACACACACAGCGAGGGAGGGACACACACAGCCAGGGGAGGACACGCATAAAACACACACAGTGAGGCAGGGACACCCAGACACACAGAGTAAAGGAGGGACATGCACGCGCGCGCACGCGCACACACACACACACACACACACACACACACACACACACACACACACACAGAGGGAGGGATAGACACACACACACAGCGAGGCAGGGAAACACACATACACACATACAGTGAGGGAGGGGGACACGCAGAGCGAGGGGGGACACACACAGCGAGGGTGTAGGGCACACACAGCGAGGGGGACACACACACACAGCGAGGGGACAGAAGCACACACAGCGAGGGAGGGGAATACACACAGCGAGGGAGGGGGACACACACACACAGCGAGGGAGGGGGACACACACACACACAGCGAGGGAGGGGGACACACACACACACACACACACACACACACACACACACACACACAAACAGCGAGGGAGTGGACACGCACACAGTGAGGGAGGGGGACACGCACACCTACAGAGTGAGGGAGGGGGACACGCACACACACACGGCAAGGGAGGGGGATACACACAGCGAGGGAGGGGGACACGCACACGCACATAGCGAGGGAGGGGGACACGCACACACACACGGCAAGGGAGGGGGACACACACAGCGAGGGAGGGGGACACGCACACGCACATGGCAAGGGAGGGGGACACGCACACACACACGGCAAGGGAGGGGGACACACAGCGAGGGAGAGGGACACGTGCACACACAGAGAGGGAGGGGGGACACACACACAGCGAGGGAGGGACACACACATACAGCGAGGGAGGGACACACACATACAGCGAGGGAGGGACACACACACACAGCGAGGGAGAGGGACACACGCACACACACAGTGAGGGTGGGACACGCACAGACACACACACACACACACACACACACACAGCGAGGGAGGGACACGCACACACAGAGAGGGAGGGAGGACACACACACCCAGCGAGGGAGGGGGACACACGCGCACACACAGTGAGGGTGGGACACGCACACGCGCACACACAGCGAGGGAGGGACACGCACACACAGAGCAAGGGAGGGGGACACGAGCACACACAGCGAGGGAGGGACTCGCGCGCACACACAGCGAGGGAGGGTCACGCACACGCACACCGCGAGGGAGGGGGACACGCACACGCACACGCACACAGCGAGGGAGAGGGACACGTGCACACACAGCGAGGGAGGGACAGCACACACACACAGCGAGGGAAGGGAGGACACACACACACATCGAAGAAGGGGTTACACACACAGAGGGAGGGGTCACACGCACACACAGAGGGAGGGAGGGGGACACGCACACACAGCGAGGGAGGGGGACACACGCACAGAGTGAGGGAGGGAGCACGCGCACACACACAGTGAGGGAGGGACACACACAGAAAGGGACACACACACACACAGAGCGAGGGATGGGGACACGTACACAGCGAGGGAGGGGGACATGCACACAGCGAGGGAGGGGGACACGCACACAGCGAGGGAAGGACACGCACACACACACTGCGAGGGAGGGGGAAACGCACACACGCACACAGCGAGGGAGGGGGACACGCGCAAACACACAGCGAAGGAGGGGGACACGCACACAGAGAGGGAGAGGGGCACACACACACACACACAGCGAGGGAGGGGGACACGCACACACAAACACACACACACACACAGCGAGGGAGGGGGACACGCACACACAAACACATACACACACTCACAGAGCGAGGGAGGGGACATGCACACACAGCGAGGGAGGGGGACTCGCGCACACAGTGAGATAGGGGGCACGGGCACACACACAGCGAGGGAGGGACACACACAGCAAGAGGGGGACATGCATAAAACACACACAGCTAGAGAGGGGGACACACACACACACACACACACACAGCGAGGCAGGGACACACACATACACACATACATACAGAGAGGGAGGGGGACACGCACAGCGAGGGGGGGACACACACAGCGAGGGGGTGGGGCACACACAGCGAGGGGGTGGGGCACACACAGCGAGGGGGTGGGGCACACACAGCGAGGGAGGGGACACACACAGCGAGGGAGGGAGACACACAGCAAGGGGAGGACACGCATAAAACACACACAGTGAGGCAGGGACACCCACACACACAGAGTAAAGGAGGGACATGCACACACACACACACACACACACACACACACACACACACACAGGGAGGGATAGACACACACACAGCGAGGCAGGGAAACACACATACACACATACAGTGAGGGAAGGGGACACGCAGAGCGAGGGGGGGACACACACAGCGAGGGGCTGGGGCACACACAGTGAGGGGCTGGGGCACACACAGCGAGGGGGACACACACACAGCGAGGGGACAGAAGCACACACAGCGAGGGAGGGGAATACACACAGAGCGAGGGAGGGGACACACACACACAGCGAGGGAGGGGGACACACACACACAGCGAGGGAGGGGACACACACACACAGCGAGGGAGGGGGACACACACACACACAGCGAGGGACACACACACACACACAGGGAGGGAGGGGGACACACACAGCGAGGGAGTGGACACGCACACAGCGAGGGAGGGGGACACGCACACCTACAGAGCGAGGGAGGGGGACACGCACACACATACGGCAAGGGAGGGGGATACGCACAGCGAGGGAGGGGGACACGCACACGCACGTAGCGAGGGAGGGGGACACGCACACACACACGGCAAGGGAGGGGGACACACAGCGAGGGAGGGACACGTGCACACACAGAGAGGGAGGGGGGACACACACACAGCGAGGGAGGGACACACACACACAGCGAGGGAGGGACACGTGCACACACAGAGAGGGAGGGGGACACACACACACAGCGAGGGAGGGACACACACACACAGCGAGGGAGGGGGACACACGCACACACACAGTGAGGGTGGGACACGCACACACACACACACACACACACACACACACACACACAGCGAGGGAGGGACACGCGCACACAGAGCAAGGGAGGGGGACACGAGCACACACAGCGAGGGAGGGACACGCGCACACACAGCGAGGGAGGGTCACGCGCACGCACACCGCGAGGGAGGGGGACACGCACACGCACACAGCGAGGGAGAGGGACACGTGCACACACAGAGAGGGAGGGGGGACACATACACAGCGAGGGAGGGACACACACAGCGAGGGAGGGGGACACACGCACACACACAGCGAGGGAGGGACACCCGGACACACACAGGGAGGGAGGGGGACACACCCACAGCGAGGGAGGGGGATACACACACACACACACACACACACAGAGCGAGGGAGGGACATGCGGACACACATGCACACACACGCGCATGCACACACACAGCGAGGGAGGGGGGACACACACACAGCGAGGTAGGGGACACGCACAAACACAGCAAGGGAGGGAAATGCGCACACACACAGTTAGGGAGGGACACGCGCACACACACAGCGAGGGAGGGGGACACGCACAAACACAGCGAGGGAGGGACACGCACACACACACAGCGAGGGAGGGGGACACGCACAAACACAGCAAGGGAGGGACACGCACACACACACACAGCGAGGGAGGGGGACACGCACACACACACAGCGAGGGAGGGGGACACGCACAAACACAGCGGGGGAGGGGGACACAAACACAGCGAGGGAGGGACACACAAACACAGCGAGGGAGGGGTCACACGCACACACACAGCGAGGAAGGGGGACACGCACACACACAGCGAGGAAGGGGGACACGCACACACACAGCGAGGGAGGGACACGCCGACACACACAGCGAGGGAGGGACATGCACACACACAGCGAGGGAGGGACATGTGCACACACAGCGAGGAGGGGGGACACACACAGAGCGAGGGAGAGGGACACACACACACAGCGAAGGAGGGGGACATGCACACACAGCGAGGGAGGGGGACACACGCACAGAGTGAGGGAGGGAGCACGCGCACACACACAGCGAGGGTGGGACACACACAGCAAGGGACACACACACACAGAGCGAGGGAGGGGGACACGCACACAGTAAGGGAGGGGGACACGCGCACACACACAGCGAAGGAGAGGGACACGCACCCACAAACACACACACACTCACTCACAGAGCGAGGGAGGGGGACACGCGCACACAGTGAGGGAGGGAGCACGGGCGCACACACACAGCGAGGGAGGGACACACACAGCCAGGGGAGGACACGCATAAAACACACACAGTGAGGCAGGGACACCCACACACACAGAGTAAAGGAGGGACATGCACGCGCACGCGCGCGCACACACACACACACACACACACACAGAGGGAGGGATAGACACACACACACAGCGAGGCAGGGAAACACACATACACACATACAGTGAGGGAGGGGGACACGCAGAGCGAGGGGGGACACACACAGCGAGGGGCTGGGGCACACACAGCGAGGGGGACACACACAGACAGCGAGGGGACAGAAGCACACACAGCGAGGGAGGGGAATACACACAGCGAGGGAGGGGGACACACACACACAGCGAGGGAGGGGGACACACACACACAGCGAGGGAGGGGGACACACACAGCGAGGGAGGGGGACACACACACACACACAAACAGCGAGGGAGTGGACACGCACACAGTGAGGGAGGGGGACACGCACACCTACAGAGCGAGGGAGGGGGACACGCACACAGCGAGGGAGGGGGACACGCACACACACACGGCAAGGGAGGGGGACACGCACACGCACATAGCGAGGGAGGGGGACACGCACACGCACACGGCAAGGGAGGGGGACACACAGCGAGGGAGAGGGACACGTGCACACACAGAGAGGGAGGGGGGACACACACACAGCGAGGGAGGGACACACACACACAGCGAGGGAGAGGGACACACGCACACACACAGTGAGGGTGGGACACGCACAGACACACACACACACACACACACACACAGCGAGGGAGGGACACGCGCACACAGAGAGGGAGGGGGGACACACACACCCAGCGAGGGAGGGACACACTCACCCAGCGAGGGAGGGGGACACACGCACACACACAGTGAGGGTGGGACACGCACACGCACACACACACACACACACACACACACACACACACACACAGAGCGAGGGAGGGACACGCACACACAGAGCAAGGGAGGGGGACACGAGCACACACAGCGAGGGAGGGACTCGCGCGCACACACAGCGAGGGAGGGTCACGCACACGCACACCGCGAGGGAGGGGGACACGCACACGCACACAGCGATGGAGGGGGACACGTGCACACACAGCGAGGGAGGGACACGCACACACACACAGCGAGGGAAGGGAGGACACACACACACATCGAAGGGGTTACACACACAGAGGGAGGGGTCACACGCACACACAGAGGGAGGGAGGGGGACACGCACACACAGCGAGGGAGGGGGACACACGCACAGAGTGAGGGAGGGAGCACGCGCACACACACAGTGAGGGAGGGACACACACAGAAAGGGGGACACACACACACAGAGCGAGGGAGGGGGACACGTACACAGCGAGGGAGGGGGACACGCACACAGCGAGGGAGGGGGACACGCACACAGCGAGGGAGGGGGACACGCACACAGCGAGGGAAGGACATGCACACACACACTGCGAGGGAGGGGGAAACGCACACACGCACACAGCGAGGGAGGGGGACACGCGCAAACACACAGCGAAGGAGGGGGACACGCACACAGAGAGGGAGAGGGGCACACACACACACAGCGAGGGAGGGGGACACGCACACAGCGAGGGAGGGGGACACGCACACAGCGAGGGAAGGACATGCACACACACACTGCGAGGGAGGGGGAAACGCACACACGCACACAGCGAGGGAGGGGGACACGCGCAAACACACAGCGAAGGAGGGGGACACGCACACAGAGAGGGAGAGGGGCACACACACACACAGTGAGGGAGGGGGACACGCACACACAAACACACACACACACACACACAGCGAGGGAGGGGGACACGCACACACAAACACACACACACACTCACAGAGCGAGGGAGGGGACATGCACACACAGCGAGGGAGGGGGACACGCGCACACAGTGAGATAGGGGGCACGGGCACACACACAGCGAGGGAGGGACACACACAGCAAGAGGGGGACACGCATAAAACACACACAGCTAGAGAGGGGGACACACACACACACACACACACACAGCGAGGCAGGGACACACACATACACACATACATACAGAGAGGGAGGGGGACACGCACAGCGAGGGGGGGACACACACAGCGAGGGGGTGGGGCACACACAGCGAGGGGGTGGGGCACACACAGCGAGGGGGTGGGGCACACACAGCGAGGGAGGGAGACACACACACAGCGAGGGAGGGGGACACACAGCAAGGGGAGGACACGCATAAAACACACACAGTGAGGCAGGGCCCCCCCCACACACAGAGTAAAGGAGGGACATGCACGCGCGCACACACACACACACACACGCACACACACACACACACACACACACACACACACACAGAGGGAGGGATAGACACACACAGCGAGGCAGGGAAACACACATACACACATACAGTGAGGGAAGGGGACACGCAGAGCGAGGGGGGGACACACACAGCGAGGGGCTGGGGCACACACAGCGAGGGGCTGTGGCACACACAGCGAGGGAGGGGAATACACACAGCGAGGGAGGGGACACACACACACAGCGAGTGAGGGGGACACACACACACAGCGAGGGAGGGGGACACACACACACAGCGAGGGAGGGGGACACACACACACACAGTGAGGGACACACACACACACACAGCGAGGGAGTGGACACGCACACAGCGAGGGAGTGGACACGCACACAGCGAGGGAGGGGGACACGCACACCTACAGAGCGAGGGAGGGGGACACGCACACACACACGGCAAGGGAGGGGGATACGCACAGCGAGGGAGGGGGACACGCACACGCACACAGCAAGGGAGGGGGACACACAGCGAGGGAGGGACACGTGCACACACAGAGAGGGAGGGGGGACACACACACAGCGAGGGAGGGACACACACACACAGCGAGGGAGGGACACGTGCACACACAGAGAGGGAGGGGGGACACACACACAGCGAGGGAGGGACACACACACACAGCGAGGGAGGGACACGTGCACACACAGAGAGGGAGGGGGGACACACACACAGCGAGGGAGGGACACACACAGCGAGGGACGGACTGTGCACACAGAGAGGGAGGGGGGACACACACACAGCGAGGGAGGGACACACACACACAGCGAGGGAGGGGGACACACGCACACACACAGTGAGGGTGGGACATGCACACACACACACACACATACACACACAGCGAGGGAGGGACACGCACACACAGAGCAAGGGAGGGGGACACGAGCACACACAGCGAGGGAGGGACACGCGCACACACAGCGAGGGAGGGTCACGCACACGCACACCGCGAGGGAGGGGGACACGCACACGCACACAGCGAGGGAGAGGGACACGTGCACACACAGTGAGGGAGGGACACGCACACACACACAGCGAGGGAAGGACACGCACACACACACAGCGAGGGAAGGGAGGACACACACACACATCGAAGAAGGGGTCACACACACAGAGGGAGGGGTCACACGCACACACAGACGGAGGGAGGGAGCACGCGCACACACACAGCGAGGGTGGGACACACACAGCAAGGGACACACACACACACAGAGCGAGGGATGGGGACACGCACACAGCGAGGGAGGGGGACATGCACACAGCGAGGGAGGGGGACACGCACACAGCGAGGGAAGGACACGCACACACACACTGCGAGGGAGGGGGACACGCACACACGCACACAGCGAGGGAGGGGGACACGCGCACACACACAGCGAAGGAGGGGGACACGCACACAGCGAGGGAGAGGGGCACACACACACACACAGCGAGGGAGTGGGACGCGCACACAGCGAGGGAGGGGGACACGCACACAGCGAGGGAAGGACACGCACACACACACTGCGAGGGAGGGGGACACGCACACACGCACACAGCGAGGGAGGGGGACACGCGCACACACACAGCGAAGGAGGGGGACACGCACACAGCGAGGGAGAGGGGCGCACACACACACACACACAGCGAGGGAGGGGGACGCGCACACAGCGAGGGAGGGGGACACGCACACAGCGAGGGAGGGGGACACGCACACAGCGAGGGAAGGACACGCACACACACACTGCGAGGGAGGGGGACACGCACACACGCACACAGCGAGGGAGGGGGACACGCGCACACACACAGCGAAGGAGGGGGACACGCACACAGCGAGGGAGAGGGGCACACACACACACACAGCGAGGGAGGGGGACGCGCACACACGCACACAGCGAGGGAGGGGGACACGCGCACACACACAGCGAAGGAGGGGGACACGCACACAGCGAGGGAGAGGGGCACACACACACACACAGCGAGGGAGGGGGACACGCACACACAAACACACACACACACACTCACAGATCGAGGGAGGGGGACATGCACACACAGCGAGGGAGGGGGACACGCGCACACAGTGAGGGAGGGGGCACGGGCACACACACAGCTAGAGAGGGACACACACACACACACACACAGCGAGGCAGGGAAACACACATACACACATACATACAGAGAGGGAGGGGGACACGCACAGCGAGGGGGGGACACACACAGCGAGGGGGTGGGGCACACACAGCGAGGGGGTAGGGCACACACAGCGAGGGAGGGGAATACACACAGCGAGGGAGGGAGACACACACACAGCGAGGGGGTGGGGCACACACAGCGAGGGAGGGGAATACACACACACACACACACACAGCGAGGGAGGGGGACACGCACACACACACGGCAAGGGAGGGGGATACACACAGCGAGGGAGGGACACACACACACACACACACGGCAAGGGAGGGGGATACACACAGCGAGGGAGGGGGACACACACACACACACGGCAAGGGAGGGGGATACACACAGCGAGGGAGGGGGACAGGCATACACAGAGAGGGAGGGGGGACACACACAGCGAGGGAGGGGGACACACACACACACACAGTGAGCGTGGGACACGCACAGAGACACACACACACACACACAGTGAGCGTGGGACACGCACAGAGACACACACACACAGCGAGGGAGGGACACGCACACACAAACAGCGAGGGGGGGGACACACAAACACAGTGAGGGAGGGGTCACACACACAAAGGGACGGGTCACACGCACACACACAGCGAGGAGGAGGGACACACACACAGAGCGAGGGATGGGGACACGCACACAGCGAGGGAGGGGGACACGCACACAGCGAGGGAAGGACATGCACACACACACTGCGAGGGACGGGGACACGCACACAGCGAGGGGGGGGGACACGCACACACACACATTGAGGTTGGGACACGCACAGACACACACACAAACAGCGAGGGAGGGGGACACGCACACACACAGCGAGGGAGGGGGACACACACACAGCGAGGTATGGACACACACAGCGAGGGAGGGACACGTGCACACACAGCGAGGAGGGGGGGACACACACAGAGTGTGGGAGAGGGACACACACACACACACAGCGAGGGAGTGGGACATGCACATATACAGCGAAGGAGGGGGACACACGCACAGAGTGAGGGAGGGAGCACGCAGACACACACAGCGAGGGAGGGACATACACAGCAAGGGGGACACACACACAGAGCGAGGGATGGGGACACGCACACAGCGAGGGAGGGGGACACGCACACAGCGAGGGAGGGACACGCACACACACACTGCGAGGGACGGGGACACGCACACAGCGAGGGAGGGGGACACGCGCACACACACATTGAGGTTGGGACACGCACAGACACACACACAAACAGCGAGGGAGGGGGACACGCACACACACAGCGAGGGAGGGGGACACACACACAGCGAGGTATGGACACACACAGCGAGGGAGGGACACGTGCACACACAGCGAGGAGGGGGGTCACACACTGAGCGAGGGAGAGGGACACACACACACAGCGAGGGAGGGGGACATGCACACACAGCGAGGGAGGGGGACACACGCACAGAGTGAGGGAGGGAGCACGCGCACACACATAGCGAGGGTGGGACACACACAGAGCGAGGGATGGGACACGCACACAGCAAGGGAAGGACACGCACACACACACTGCAAGGGACGGGGACACGCACACACAGCAAGGGAGGGGGACGCGCACACACACAGCGAGGGAGAGGGGCGCACACACACACACACACAGAGCGAGGGAGGGGGATACGCACACACAAACACACACACACAGCGAGGGAGGGGGACAAGCACACACAGCGAGTGAGGGGGACACGCGCACAAAGTGAGGGAGGGGGCACGGCACACACACAGCGAGGGAGGGACACACACAGCAAGGGGAGGACATGCATAAAACACACACACCTAGGGAGACACACACACACACACACACACACACACACACACACACACACAGACACACACACAGACACACACACACAGACACACACAGACACACACACACAGAGCAAAGGAGGGACATGCGCGCGCACACACACACACGCACACTCACACCGAGGGAGGGGTAGACACACACAGAGCGAGGCAGGGAAACACACATACACACATACAGTGAGGGAGGGGGACACGCACAGCGAGGGGGGGTCACACACAGCGAGGGGGGACACACACACAGCGAGGGGTGGACATACACACACAGTGAGGGAGGGGGACACACACACAGCGAGGGACACACACACACACACACACACACACACACAGAGTGAGGGAGGGGGACACACAGCGAGTGAGGGACACGTGCACACACAGAGATGGAGGGGGTCACACACACAGCGAGGGAGGGACACATGCACAGCGAGGGAGGGACACACACACAGCGAGGGAGGGGGACACGCACTCCTCCATAGCGAGGGAGGGGGACACGCACACACACACGGCAAGGGAGGGGGATACACACAGCGAGCGAGGGGGACACGCACACACACACGGCAAGGGAGGGCGATACACACAGCGAGGGAGGGGGACACGCACACACAGAGATGGAGGGGGTCACACACACAGCGAGGGAGGGGGACATGCACACGCACATAGCGAGGGAGGGGGACACGCACACACACACGGCAAGGGAGGGGGACACACACAGCGAGGGAGGGGGACATGCACACGCACACAGCAAGGGAGGGGGACACGCAAACAGCGAGGGAGGGGGACACGCAAACAGCGAGGGATGGGGACACGCACACGCACACAGCGAGGGAGGGGGACACACAGAAACACAGCGAGGGAGGGACACGTGCACACACACAGCGAGGGAGGGACACACACACACAGCGAGGGAGGGGGACACGCACACACACACAGCGAGGGAGGGGGACACGCACACACACACAGCGAAGGAGGGGGACACACACACAGTGAGGGTGGGACACGCACACACAGAGCGAAGGAGGGGGACACGCGCACACACAATGAGGGAGGGACACGCGCACACACAGCGAGGGAGGGTCACGCACACGCACACAGCGAGGGAGGGGGACACGCGCATGCACACAGCAAGGGAGGGGGACACGCACACAGCGAGGGAGGGGGACACGCGCACGCACACAGCAAGGGAGGGGGACACGCACACAGCGAGGGAGGGACACGTGCACACACAGCGAGGTGGGGTGACACATACAGAGCGAGGGAGAGAGACACACACACACACACACACACACACTACGAGGGAGGGGGACATGCACACACAGCGAGGGAGGGGGACACGCGAATACAGTGAGGGTGGGGGAACGCACACACAGCGAGGGAGGGGGCATGCACACAGCGAGGGAGGGGGATGCACACACACACAGCGAGGGAGGGGGACACGCACACAGCGAGGGAGGGGGACACGCACACACACAGCGAGGGAGGGGGACACGCACACAGCATGGAAGGGGGACACGCGCACACACACAGCGAGGGGGTGACATGCACAAACACAGCGAGGGAGGGGGGATACGCACAAACACAGCGAGAGGGGGACACGTACACACACAGCAAGGGAGGAACACGCACAGACACAGCGAGGGAGGGACACACGCACACAGTGAGGGAGGGACACACGCACACACACACACACAGCGAGGGAGGGGGACACACACACAGCGAGTGGGGGAGACACACAGCGAGGGGGCACACACACACACACGCAGTGAGTGAGGGACACGCACTCACAGCGACGGAGGGACATGCTCATGCACAAACACAGCGAGGGAGGGGGACACACACAGCGAGGGGAGACACACACACAGCTGGGGGAACACACATAGCGAGGGGGGGAACACACACACACAGCCGGGGGGGGACACGCACACACAGCCGGACACACACACACACACAGCGAGGGGACACACACAAAGTGATGGAGGATGACATGCAGACATATGCACACACAAACTCTCTCACACAGCGACGGAGGGACATGCTCATGCACACGCAGTGAGGGAGGGACACACACAGTGAGGCGAGTTACACACACACAGCGAGGGAAGGGGACACACACGAACACAGAACAAGGGAGGGACACTTGCACACACAGTGATGTGTCTCCTCGGACGTGTAATCGTCCAGCTCTCACTCCAGTCTGCTCCCTCACAGGGTCACCGTCTCTGTGACTCCCAGGTACAGCTAGGCCTCGATCCTCAGTGCTGATTTATATTCTCCCAGGTGTGAGTCAGCCTCAAGCTCCTGCTCCAAGTTGCTCCCTCACACGGTCACTCCCTCTGTGACTCGGTGCTGATTTCGAGCCTCCTGCTCTACTTTTTAGGAGGATTAGACAGAGCAGAGGGTGTTACAGTGATTGAGGGAGCTGTAGGGGATGGAACAGGTTATCTGGGGAGCTAGGCAGACCTGCAGTAACTAAAGAACGTTACTGGAAGATACAGCGAGTTGCAGACACTGAAGAAGGCAAAGGAAATAGAGAGATGGGGGCTTGTTCATGACGGAGCTAAAGGGTCTAAAGGGCTTCAAAGTTTGGGAGAAGATTTGTAGCTCGGGTGCCTGTTGTTGTGGTTCTCTTCGCCGAGCTGGGAATTTGTGTTGCAAATGTTTCTTCCCCTGTCTAGGTGACATCCTCAGTGCTTGGGAGCCTCCTGTGAAGCTTCCTCCGGCATTTATAGTGGCTTGTCTCTGCCGCTTCTGGTTGTCAGTTCCAGCTGTCCGCTGCAGTGGCCGGTATATCGGGTCCAGGTCGATGTGTTTTTTGATTGAATCTGTGGATGAGTGCCATGCCTCGAGGAATTCCCTGGCTGTTCTCTGTTTGGCTTGTCCTATAATAGTAGTGTTGTCCCAGTCGAACTCATGTTGCTTGTCATAGGAGTGTGAGGCTACTAAGGATAGCTGGTCATGTCGTTTCGTGGCTAGTTGGTGTTCATGGATGCGGATCGTTAGCTGTCTTCCTGTTTGTCCTATGTAGAGTTTTGTGCAGTCCTTGCATGGGATTTTGTACACTACATTGGTTTTGCTCATGCTGGGTATCGGGTCCTTCGTTCTGGTGAGTTGTTGTCTGAGAGTGGCTGTTGGGTTGTGTGCTGTTATGAGTCCAAGTGGTCGCAGTAGCCTGGCTGTCAGTTTGGAAATGCTCTTGATGTATGGTAGTGTGGCTAGTCCTTTGGGTTGTGGCATGTCCTCGTTCCGTTGTCTTTCCCTTAGGCATCTGGTGATGAAATTGTGTGGTGTTAGAGCCCACCCCGCAGCTCACCAATAGAATAAACAACACACTGAGAAACCTACAAAAAAAAAGGATAGATAACCAGGTTTGACCTACAGAGAATGAAAACTGAAAGCAACAACAACCCCAGATTCTATGGACTACCTAAAGTGCACAAACCAGTCATCCCACTCAGACCCATAGTATCACTACCAGGGACACCATCACACAAACTGGCTAAAGAACTACAGCAGAAACTGAAACACCTGATCAGCAGATCCAGACACTCTATACAGTCAACACAGGGATTCTTGGACATCATCAGAAATATACACATAGACAAGGAAGAAACTATGGTCTCATTCGACGTAACGGCACTGTTCACCTCTCTCGACAAAACCCTAGCCAGAGAAACAATAGCCAACCTACTGGACGTACAGAACAGACAACAGGACGGGGAACCTATCAACAAAGACGGCATACTCAAACTACTGGACCTGTGCCTCACAACACACTTCACATTCAACATCCAAATATATGAACAAATCAACAGCACACCCATGGGCTCACCCATCTCTGGACTCATCGCAGAAGCGGTAATGCAAAGATTAGAACAATCAGTCTTACCGCAAATTCAACCCAAACTCTGGGTCAGATATGTGGATGACACCTTTGTAATAATTAAAAACACGGAAATTGAGAACACACATCGGATTATCAACGCCACACTCACAGGAATCCGATTCAGTACAGAGGTAGAAAAGGACAACCAGCTCCCATTCCTAGACGTGATGGTACAGAGAACACCGAACGGAGAATTCACCACGAAGGTATACAGGAAAGCCACACACACAGACCAAGTCCTGAACTACGAAAGCAACCACCCCAACACACACAAAAGATGTTGCATCAGGACACTGTTCAAAAGAGCCACAACACACTGCAGTACACCAGAACGGCAAAAAGAGGAAGAAGAACACCTCTACAATGTATTCGCCAGAAACGGATACCCCCGCAGTTTCATTCGGGATTGTCTGTATGGATCTGCTAGACGACTGTCCTCTGATATTGATGAGGGCAGTACAGATGATGTGGGTTACATGGAGTTCATTAAGGTCTTTGACAAGGTCCCACACGGAAGGCTGGTCCAAAAGGGAAGATCCCATGGGATCCAAGGTAAGTCGGTAAAGTGGCTCCACAATTGGTGGAGGGTTGGTTTTGTGATTGAAAGCCTTTGCCCAGCGGGTGTACCACAGGGATCTGTGCAGGAGCCATTGCTGGACATTATGGACATTAATCACTCGGATATGAAAGCAGAAGGTAACATTAGTAGGTTTGTAGATAACATGAAAGATGAGGGTGTTGTCCATGGTGAGGGGGATGGACTCAGGCTGCAGTCTAATGTCCATCAGATGATAAACTGAGCAGAGTAATGGCAGATGGAGTTTACTTCTGATCACTGTGAGGTAATGCACTGTGGGAAGTCTCATAAACAAATGATATCCATCATGAATGGTCGGTCCTCCTGGAGTACTGAGGGACACAGGGACCTTGGTGGGCAAGTCCCTGGATGTCTGAAGGTGTCAGCACAGGTAGACAGGGCTGGGAAGGCACCTGAACTGGGAGCAGGAGGGGGTCCCATATCCTGGTGGGAAACGTTGCTGGAGCTGCTCGAGAGGATTTAAACTCGTCTGGCAGGGCTGTGTGACACCAAACAGTCGTAAGGCCAGAAAGAAAGTTGAGGCTGGTACAAATGTTTAAGAGAGCAATATAAGCAGACAACGCAGGCAAGAACATAGCAGACAATTAGGGAAAACTGGTGGATTAAACTGCAGTTATTTCAATTCAAAGGGCCAGACAGATAAGGCAGAGGAACCCAGAGCATGGATGGGAACATGGGACTGGGATGTTGTAGGTATTACAGAAACACAGCTGAGGGATTGACAGGACCAGCAGCTCAGTGTTCCAGGGGACAGATGCTGCAGGAAGGATAGAACAGGAGGCAAAACAGGAGGAGGGCTGGTGGTTTTGATTGGAGGAAACATCCCAGCAGTACCTAGAGGGAGTATTCGTGCAGGATCGCTCAGTTAAGCGATATTGGTGGAAATGAGAAATAAAAATTGGCCATTAGTTTTCTACGGTCGGACTACAGCAATAGGCAATGGGAGATGGAGGAGCAAATATGTCAGGAGATCTCAGATATCTCTTAGAATATTAGGGTTGTAATGATAGGGGATCCTAACTGTTCCAAACCTGGACTGGGATTGCTACTGCATTAAGCATTTGGATGGAAGGAATTTGTTAAGTGTGTTCCAGAAACTCCCAGTCATTATGTAAATGGCCCAACTGGAGAATGGGGCTAAACCTGACCTCCCCTTGGGAAACAAGGTCGGGAACGGGACTGAGGTGTTAGTGGGGGAGCACTTTGGAAAGTCACCACAATTGTATTAGTTTGAAAATAGCAATGGAAAAGGAAAGTCCTGGTCCACAAGTTCAAGTTATACAATGGAGCAAGATAGTATTAGACAGGAATTTTTAAAGTAGATCTGGGGAGGCGATTTGCAGGTATGTGGGTGGGTGTATGAATAGCAAAGGTTTAGAAGGATATTGGCAAAATTGTGGCAAATGTGACTAGAAACGTCATGCAGGAGTTGGTGCGATGGGCCTGTTTCCATGCTGTACATCTCTATGACTCAACGTCGTAAAATGAGTCCACATTATCGAAGAGGAGGTGCTGGAGGGTTTAAAACACAAAGGTAAATAAATCCCCAGGACCCGATCAAATGTACCTCAGGACATTGTGGGAAGCTGGTGAAGACATTGATTGGCCCCTAGCAGAGATATTTGTACCATAGAGAGATGCATGTGATAGGCTGGTAGACTGGAGGGTGGCATTGTGGACAGTGAAGAAGGTTTTCTGAGATTACAAAGGGATCCTGATGAAATGTGTGAATGGCTGAAAAGCTGTAGATGGTGTTCAATCTGAATAAATGTGCGGTAATGCATTTGGTACAACAAACACGGGCAGGGCTTATACAATTAATGGTAGGACCTTCGGGAGTGTGTTGTAGAACAGAGGGACCTCAGGGTTCAGGTACATAATTCATTGAAATTTGCAACATGGAGAAACAGGACAGTTTAAAGAAAGGTGCTTGCCTCATTTGCCTTCATTGCTCAGTCCTTTGGATATAGGAGTTGGAAGTCATATTGAGATTATACAGGCCATTGGTGAGTCCTCTTCTGGAATACTGTGTCCTGAGATGCTGCCTAACCTGCTGTGCTTTGACCAGCAACACATTTGCAGCTGTGATCTCCAGCATCTGCAGACCTCATTTTTTACTCCAGTTCTGGTCGACCAGTTCTAGGAAGGATATTATTAAGCAGGAAAGGGTTGGGAGGAGATTTACTGGGATGTGGCTGGGTATGAAAGGCTTCAGTATGAAGAAAGGCTGAACAGGTTGGTATTTTTCACTGAAACCTGAATGTTGACAGATGACCTCATAGATGTTTATTCAAGGCAAGGCATTACATTTTTAAGTTTAGAGGAGAGACATATTAAAAAAAGACATGAAGAGCACATTGTTACACAGAGGATGGGTTGTGTGTGGAATGAACTTCCCAAGGAATGGAGTGAATGTGGGGACATTTACAATGTTTAAAATACATTTGGATTAGGGCAGGAATAGGAAAGGTTTGAAGCGATATGATCCAGGAACAGGCAGGTGGGATGAGATCAGTTTTAGAGTATGGTTAGTGTTAACCGAACAATGCGGTATGACTCTCTGACTAGGATTATAATGTTGTGTCATTAATTAAGAAAGGCTGCAAGAGAAAGCCAGGGAACTACAGACTGATGAGCGAGACATCAGGGTGGGTCAGTTGTTGGAGGTCATTCTGACAGGTAGGCCTTATTACGGACAGCCAGCATTGCTTTGTGCGTGGGATAACATGTCTCACAAACTTGACCGGAGTTTGCTCAAGATGTGACCAAAAAGATAGACGAAGGCAGAGCAACAGACGTTGTTTCTGGCTTCCACAAACCCCTGTTCAGGGTGAAGCATGATCCATTGGTTAGTAGCGGTAGATAACAAAGGATCAGGGAGAGCTTGCCAACTGGATACAAAATGGGATGACAGTGGGAGACAGAGGATGGTGGGAGAGGGTTGTTGTTTAAACTGGGGCCTCTGACCAGCAGTGTGCTGTAAGGATTGGTGCTGGGGCCACTGTTGTGCACCATTTACATAAACAATCTGAGTGAAAAGAGAGCAGTTCCTGTTAGTATGTTTGTGGATACCAAGATTAGTGGAAGAGTGGGCAGGGGATATAGTTATCGAAGGGGATATTAATCAACTGGGCCAGTGGGCTAAGGAATGAAAGATGGAATTTAATTCAGGTATTGGATTTATTCAGACAAACCAGGGAGGACTAACACAGTTAATGGTTGGGCCGTGGAGAGTGTTGTAGAAAAGGGAGAGACCAAGGGGTGCAGTTACATTGTTCCTTGGACTGGCATCACAGGGGGACAGGGTGTTGAAAGCGGCATTTGGCACACTTGTCTTCATTGGTCAGAGCATTGAGTACATGAGTCGGAGATATTGGTAACACTGTCGTCAATATTTCTCCTGGGCAGAGGAGGCCACGGGGTGCCCTTATAAAGGTTTATGAAACAATGTAGGGCCTAAGTAAGGTGAATAGTCAAGGGTAGGTGAGTCCAAAGCTAGAGGCATAAACGTGAGGTGACAGAGCAAGGATTTAAAGAGCTGAGGAGCAACATTATCCACAGAAGATGGTGCATAGACGGAACGGACTGCCAGAGGAAATGGTAAAAACAAGTACAATTACAACATGGAAAAGATACTTGGGCAGGTACATGGAGAGGGGAAGGTTTGAAGGGATATGGGCCAAACACAGGCAAATGCGACTCATTCCATTTCAGAAACCTCGGCCGAAGAATCATGCCGCACAGAAACAGACCCTACGTCTGCAGTTATTGGAGGAGGAGAAGACTACCGAGACAAGGCATGTTGTAGAGATTGAAGCAAGTTACAGTGATAAGGATGGTCATCTGGACTGGAGGTTTCAAATATGTGAAATAATTGGTGAGAGGGGAGGAGATGACAGAGATAGGAACTGTTATAGGAGTTAGAATGATTGAAGACACTGGTCCTCAATACAAGCCATAGATAGTGTTGGAGAGGGAATAAGGAACAGAAAGATCCCAGGTTGCATTACCACCCTCTCATGGGAGGCCTGCTTTCCCCTCAGTTGTTCTGATGCTCCCTAAGAAAGCACAGGCCTGGACTGATAACTGGGAACTCCCGATGCTGTCTCATTACAACAAAACTTCCAGCAGGCATGGTGATTGAGCCTGGGTTGTGTCTGTACTGTGCTCCCCCTCCAGCACTTTCTCTATGTCCTGTTTTGTTAGCTGATGTTTGGATCCCTCTTACTACTTTCTGCTCTGTGCACTGGAATGATCTTACCTGGCAGCAGGATTGATTGAAGTCTCCGACCTCCCTGACTGTGTCTTTCCGGCTGACCAACCATCGTCCCAGCCAGCAGTTGGCAAGTCTATTGAGTCAGGAACTCCATGAGTACCTGTAGAAGACACAGAAATAGGCAAAATGGGAAATTAGACTAATGCTTTGAGGGTGACACATATAGAATGGCACTGAGCCCACAGAGATCTGGAAAATCCCAGTCTCCATTCCTGACCTGTGCTGCTTCATCTCTCTGGAGTGGAGAATTCTATTGGCTCATGATCTGGAGTGGCTTCAAAAGTGAGAGACGCTGACAGAGGCAGCAATTAGACCCACACAGTGAGGGATACCAGATGGAGAGGTACTGAGTCACATCACCAGAGCGCCGGGTCAAACAATTGTGCAGGAAGAAAGGGTTTTGATTCATGTTGCACTGGGATATACAAACTGTGAGCAGGCGAAGTGATGGCCTTGGGGCATTATTGTGTGACAATTTATCCAGAAACTGAGCAAATGTTCTCTGGATACAGATCCAAATCCCGCCATTGCAAATGATTGAATGTGAATTAAATGTTTCATGTCTTTAGTGAAGTAATCTAAGGTGGGACTGGGATATCACAGGTATTACAGAACAACAGCTGAGGGAGGGACAGGACAGGCAGCTCAATGCCCCAGGGGACAGATGCTGCAGGAAGGACAGAAGGGGAGCTGAGAGAGGAGGAGAGCTGCTGGTTGTGATTGGGGTGAAACATCACAGCAGGGACTGAGAGAGGAGATTCCTGCGGGACCGCCCAGTGACGCTGTGTTCATGGAATTCATCAAGAACAATGGGGCTTCCCTTTCCTCTGATTGTTCTACAGACCCCGATAGCCCCGCCCTCCTGCACATTGACCTTCTCAAAATGGCGGCGCTAAGGCCCGCGCTCCCTCTTCCCTCAAACAAATGGCGGCCGTGACCCTGAGCCGCTTCCCTGATCAGAGACCGCCACCTCCTTCCCCGGGCCTGGAGGGGCTTTTTTGTTGTTTTTTAACCTGTATCCCGCACTTGTGAATTCTCTCCGCTCCTTTCTCCCAGCGAGGCTCCCACACCCCGGCTCTGAGCGCCGCTCTCTGAAGCCGATCGCAGCCGCTGCCGGAGAAAGCAGCTCCATGTCTCTCTCCCTGTCCTGATCAATGTGACACTGCGCATGCTCCACAGAGGAACCAAACTGCGCATGCTCCACAGAGGAACCAAACTGCGCATGCGTCTGAGGTTATCGGAGAGTAGATAGTGAATATTCATAAATGGGGTAAAGAATGAGGTCTGCAGCTGCTGCAGATCAGAGCTGGAAATGTGTTGCTGGTTAAAGCACAGCAGGTCAGGCAGCATCCGAGGAACAGGAAATTCAGAGCCCTTCATCAGGAATGCATAAATGCACAGGATCATGCGGATCATTAGCTGTCCCGAGTTGAGGGGGTTGGTTTAACAGAGACGGAGTAGATTGTGATTATATTCATTGGAATTCAGAAGAATGGAAACATATCAAATAATGAATGAAATGGATAAAATAGAAGTAGAGAGGATGTTTCCACTGGCAGGTGAATCTAGGACAAGAGGGCATCAGCTCAAGATTAGAGGCAGCAAATTTAGGACTGAATTGAGAAGGAACTTCTTAACCTCAATGGAATTCATTGCCCAGGGAAGTAGTTGATGTTTGTTCAGTAAACGTTTTTAAAGCTAAGGTTGCTTTTTCTTTTAAAAAAAAGAAATACGGTGAGAACATGGGTAAATGGTTCTGCGTCCACGAAATGATCAGCTATGATCTTATTGAATGGCAGAGGAAGCTCAAAGGGCAGGATGGCCTTCTCCTGTTCTTAGTTCTTATGTTATACATTCCTCCCTCACTCGTGACTTGGAGGTGCTGGTGTTGGATTAGGATGGACAAAATTAAAATTCACAGAACACCAGGTTATAGTCCAACAGGTTTATTTGGAAGCACTAGCGCTGCAGCTGCTGCTTCATCAGGTGGTTGTGCACGGTGGCACGGTGGTTAGCGCTGCTGCCTCACAGCGCCTGTAGACCCGGGTTCAATTCCCGACTCAGGCGACTGACTGTGTGGAGTTTGCACATTCTCCCCGTGTCTGCGTGGGTTTCCTCCGGGTGCTCCGGTTTCCTCCCACAGTCGCAAAGATGTGCGGGTCAGGTGAATTGGCCATGCTAAATTGCCCGTAGTGTTAGGTATGGGGTAAATGTAGGGGTATGTGTGGGTTGCGCTTCGGCGGGTCGGTGTGGACTTGTTGGGCCGAAGGGCCTGTTTCCACACTGTAAGTCTAATCTAAACTTTGTCCCTCACTCTTGTAACTTATGAACAGCAACAAAAGCCACGAAGCAGTGCGCATGCTCCAGCCAACAATCGTCCCAGGATGATTGATGTCAGCAGCGGACCAATGAAAGGACAGGGGCGGGGCTGGAGGACCTGGTCCTCTGACCAATCAGAGTGAATGAGAGGCGAGACTTGCCTATACCACGTGATCATCCTCGCGGACAGCGCGGCTGTGCGGGCGGAGAGCTGTCGGTAAGGAAAGTAATAAACAGCAGCAAGCGGGAGGGAAATGGTGTTGGTCTGGGCTGAGAGGGTTTACCAACATTTGGTGCACATCGGAAAATACAAATTTGAAACTTAGTCTCGTTTTGGCAGTGAACCGGAAAATGCCTCATCTCGCGATTGACTCGAGTAAGCGCCGCCATCTTTATTCGGGGCAACGATTCACTGGACACGTGCAGCCGCCATCTTTGTAGGGGGCAAAGTTCAGAGGGGAGTATGTGCAGCTCTCCCTGATGGAGAGTCATGGGGCAGGATTTACACAGAGCACATTCAGAGATTGATAGATTCTTGTTGTCTCGAATAATTAAGGGCTACGGGGAGAATGCGGGTAAGTGGAGTTGAAATGTCCATCAGCCATGATTGAATGGCGGAGTGGACTCGATGGGCCAAATGGCCTTATTTCCACTCCTATGTTCTTATTCAAACCCAGGGAAATAGATTTTTGTTTTTCTGTGGAATTGTTCCGTCATTCATTTAAATGATTTGGATGTGAATAGAGGCGGTAGAGTTAGTAAGTTTGCAGGTGACACCAAAATTGTTGGTATTGTGGTCAGTGATAAAGGTTGTCTCAGAATGCAATGGGATATTGATCAGATGGGCCAATGGGCTGGGGAGTGGCAGATAGGGTTTAATTTAGATAAATGTGAGGTGCTGCATTTTAGAAAAGCAAATCCGAGCAGGACTCACACACTGAATTGTAAGGTCTTGGAGAGTCTTGCTGAACAAAGAGACTTTGGAATGCAGGTTTACAGTTCCTTGAAAGTAGAGTCACAGGATAGTGAAGGCGGCATTGGGTATGCTTCCCTTTATTAGTCAGAGCGCTGACTAAGGGAGCTGGACAGGACATTGGTTAGGCCACTATTGGAATATTGTGTGCAATTCTGGTCTCCCTCTTATCAGAAGGAGGCACTGAAACTTGAAAGGTTTGAGAATTGATTTTCAAGGATGTTGCCAGGGTTGGAGGATTTGAGTTGCAGGGAGAGGCATTATAGGCTGGGGCCATTTTCCCTGGAGTGTCATAGGCTGAGGTGTAATGTTGAAGAGGTTCATATAATCGTGAGGGGCATGGATAGCGTAAATAGAGAAGGTGTTTACCCTGGGGTGGTGAAGCCCAGAACTAGAGGATATAGGTTTACGGTATGAGGGGAAAATTCAACAGGAGCCTAAAGGGCAACAAAAATTGTAACATTTCAAAGGCACTTGAATAGGAAGGGTTCAGAGGGATGCCGGCCAAGTGCTGGCAAATGGGAATAGATTAGGTTCGAATATCTGGTTGGCATAGACTGGTTGGACTGAAGAGTCTGTTTTGGTGCTAGACATCTCTGACTGTGGGATCATAAAAGTGAACACTGCTCTGATTCGCCTCTGAGCTCCTTGATGTCCACTTGTTCATTATCTAGCTTCCTCAGTCTCTGAGTGTATTTTTGCTCTGTTTAGTATTTTACTATTACATTCACAGACCTTTCTGTAAATGAATTGTCCACTGCTGCCCGGCTCCTGGCCATATTACAGAGGAGGTAGTACTGGATGTCTTAAATCGTAGCAAGGTGGATAAATCCCTGGGACCTGTTAAGGTGTATCCCAGACATTTGTGGAAAGCTAGGAATGTGATAGCAGTGCCCCTCCCTGAGATGTTTATATTGTCATTGGTGACAGGTGAGGTGCTGGAAGACCTGTGCCATTATTTAAAAAGGTGGTAAGGAAAGGCCAGGGAACAAGAGAACAGTGAGCCTGAAGTCAGTGGCAGGCAAGTTGTTGGAATGGATTCTGAGGGACAGGATTTACATATATTTGAAAAGACGAGGAATGATTAGGGATAGTTAACGTGGCTTTGTGTGTGGGAAATTTTTTCTGTCTAACTTGATTGAGTTTTTTTTTGAAGACGTGACAAAGATGATTGATGAAGGCAGACTGTGGACTTTGTCTATATGGACACTGAGTGATGTTCCACAAAGCAGACTAGTTAGCAAGGTTAGATAACATGGAATGTTGGGAGAACTAGCCATTTGGATAAAAAAACTGGCTTGAAGGTAGGAGGCAGAGGGTGGTGAAAGAGGGTTGCTTTGTGGACTGGAGGCCTGTGAGCAGCAGTTTGCTGCAGAAATGGATATTGGGTTTACAGAAGACACCAAAATTGGAGGTGTAGTGGACAATGAAGAAAATTAGTTCAGAATGCAACAGGATCTTGACCAGATGGGCCTTTGGGGCGAGGAATGGCAGACTGGGTTCAATTTAGACAAATGTAAGCTGTTAGATTTTGGAAAGGCAAATCAGGGCAGGACTCATACACTTAATGGTAAAGTCCATGGGAATGTTGCTGAACAGAGAGACCATGGAGAGCAGGTTCTTTGTTCCTTGAAAGTAGAGATGCAGGTAGGCAGGGTAGTGAAGGTAGTGTTTCGTGTATTTATATTTATTGGTCAATGCATTGAGTACAGAAGCTGGGACGTCAAATAGTGGCTGGACAGTGCATTGATTAAGCCATTTCAGGAATTATGTTTTAACTTCGAAATTCCCTATTCTGGAAAGGATGTTGTGAATCTTGAAAGAGTTCAGACAAGATTTACAATGACTTTGCTAGGGTTGGAGGATTTGGGCTACAGGGAGAGGCTGAATAGGCCAGGGTTAATTTCCCTGGAGAATCAAAGACTGAAAGGTGACTTCATGGAGATTTATAAAATCATGAGGGACATGTATAGGTGAACAGCCAGGGTCTTTTCCCCCCAGGTTAGGTGGGTTCAAAACAAAATCGCATGGGCTTAAGTTGAGAGGGCAAAGATTTAAAACGGATCTAAGGGGCAAAGTTTTCAAGCTGTGTGTGGTGTGTGTGTGGACTGAGCTGCCAGATGATGTAGTGGAGGCTGATACAATTACAACATTTGAAAGGCATCCGATTGGGTACATGAATAGGAAGGGTTTCCAGTGCTACGGACCAATAGCTGGCAAATGGGGCTCCATTTGCTGACGATTCCTAGTTGGCATGGACAAATTGGACCAAAGATCTGTTTCTGTGCTGTACATCTCTATGACACTTTGTTCCTCTTTTGTGGAGAGCTAGCAGAAGCACAGATAATTGTCCTTGGATCTGAGAAGGTTAAGCAGTGATCTTGACCAAGTGCAGATTTGTTTCTGGGATATTTTAATTTGCAGAGAGAGGGGAATTGTTAACAATGTCACAATTTTAGTGACTATTTTCAGGTAATTGGTAAATAATATGTGAACATTATTTTATTCATTAAGTTCTGAGCGTCTGGAACAGTCTGGATGGCAGCTGGACACAGACTCAGCAGTTATTCATAAACAGATTTGGAATTTTACTTTTTAAGGGAAGATTTGGGGGGCTATGGGCAAATGGGAAGGGAATTGGAACAGATTTGCAGCATCTCCAGAGGGAAAGAGTACAGCCCCAATGGGCTGACTAGCCCCCAGCCCCTGTGCTCTGTGACACTGCCCATTGACTGTGAATGTTGAAGCTCATTCGAGGGCAGAGAGAGGGAGGATCCCACCACTCCCCTCACAATGGGCCCCGAATGCTTGATGTCAGCACAGCCCAATAGGGGGCAGAGGGCAGTACTGGAGGACCAGATCATACCAGTTTGTCCTCCAACCAATCTGAGTGAATGAGGGCATCCTCAAGGCTGGAACTAAAGAAAGGCACATATCGCAGAGATTTGAGAAACTGGAGGACATGAGATAGTGTTATAAGTGAATTCTGTCTAGGCTTTCTGAATCTCCGGAGAATAGTTCCTGACACTTGGCTAACTATTCTAACTCTAGGGATCTGATTCAGAACAACCGGGTCCTGCCTCCGAATTCTGCCAACCGCGGACTGTCCTTTAACCCTTGTGTCAAGGGAGACTGTCCGCAAGGTTAAGTTCAAAAAGGCGAACTCCAAGTTGACTGGTATCAGCCCTTATCCCCACCGGCTATCACTTTTCCCGTGGCAAATCGAAATACTGCGAGACACACACAAACGGAGCAACAGATGTTTATTCAATCTTCGAAGATTGGGCGAGTTCCAAAAGGGACTTCGGAAGTCGCAACGGGAGATTTTACAGCACTAATACTTATACATTATTTTTCCATTCAAATACATTGGTGATAATTTCATTGGTTTAAACATCTCACGCTATGGATTTTTCTTACATTAAAAATCATTAATGACAATTCCATTGGTTAAAGCATTTCACGCTTTTCTCTGCCAATTTCTTTAATTAAAATGTTATATTATTTTATCTTCATGTTCTATTAGTTATAACATTTGTTGATTTTTGTGTATGTCATGAAAAGAGCTTTCATTGTATTTTGCCCTCTGTGTCTAATCGAAGCATTCCTTGGTTTCTTGCCCAAGGTTACCATGTTCCTGGCTTTACAGAGGTAACTTCTAGTTCATGCTTCATTATGGCCTAGTCAATCATTAGTTTCATAATTTAGCTTCTATTCATTAAACCTCAGTTTTAGTACAGTGAGTGTGTGTGTGAGTGTGTGTGTATGTGTGTGGGTTATGTGTGAGGTGTGTGTGTGTGTGTGAATGCATGAAACTGCAGAAATTACATTAACCATATCAATCCCCCCTGTCTTTTTATACAGTCTGTAATTTCTGCAACATAATCATGGCCTGTCTATTCCAATCAGCCTCAGGATCATTTGCATCAGCTTGAAGGTGAATGCCCACAACTGTATGCGGGTCACTCTTAATCAAAGTAGTCTCAATAAGGCGGGTAATTAGACCACGCAGACATGGAATTATACAACAGCCCAAAGCAACTAAAATCCCGATTACCAACAGAAGTGTAAGCACCACTGAGACCATCACCCCCTTCCATTTATCGAACCACCGCTCTAGCCAGCCAGTCCAATTAGTATTTACACCTGAATTCTCAGCTATCTCATCAGCCAGTGCCTGGAGACCTTCCAGGGCACGGGTCACCGAGCCATCAGGGGCCGTATTGTTGGGAATAAAAGTACAACATTGAGAGCCTATCATGACACAAACGCCCCCCTTTTCAGCTAAGAGCATGTCCAAGGCCAGTCTATTTTCCCAAGCCATACGACTGGTGGCATCCAGTTATTCGGCCAAACCCTTTACTGCATCTCTAGTATGGTTAATAAACCGTGCTTGGTTATAATAAATGTAGTTTATCCAATCCACATTCTTATTAATAGTAACCCACCAGAATAGGGATGATTCAAAGCCTGCTGAAGTCTGGTTACGAGCTTTGAACTCATCAGGCACCCCCCCCCAGGGACCCCTATTGAATCAAGATAAATCCTTTCATCAACAGAAGTGGGTAGCAGTGATCTCTTATCTCTTCCTTTTCTCCCAACTAACTGTTCTCTTTCAAATGCCAAGGTGAATGGTATTGCCAATTGTACAATTGCACATATCCCCTTCCAATCAGGGGGCAGGGTGGGTCTCAGTAGTTTTCCTCCACAATACCACCACAGATCCGCTCGGGGAACGTTTAAAGATGAGTAATTTCTTCCTTCCACTGCTTCAGTAACGTTTTCAATCACCGAACACAATCTCAGCTCCCCCAAATCAATAGATCCACCCTGTCTATAAACACACGATGTGTGATTCCCAACAGCAGCAGAAAACACAGGGGGAGCTTGCCTCTTATGTCCTTTTAAGGAAGAGAACATCAAAGACAAAGAAGCACAATTCGGATTTTTCCATGCAGTCTCATCTTGATATAGGGCTATCGTGCATTCCATGCCCTGTTTGTTTCGCTCCCACCCGAGCGGAAAGGGAACTACCTGAGACCCTGTCCTACCGGAGGCACATGCATAGCAATTGCTTTTGTTCAGACTTTTTACAGTATATTTAACCCATTCAATCCAGGCATTTGTTTATCCATATCCTGTTTCTATTTCAAGAGTCTGTCTCAGGTCTTTAACCTCTATAATCTGCAGTGACTTTGGATCAGTGTAAGGGGTTAAAGGTTGCAGTTTAGAATCAAGGAATCCCAAAGGCTGTCCCCGTCCGACGCCAATTCAAAAATAGCAGCCCACAAAACGCTTCCCATACACTGTCATTTCTATCTTTAAATCTTTACTAAGGAGTTGGGACCCATTTTTATGGGGAAATGAGTCTTCAGAGGAAGCATTTTTAATGGTGAGATATATATATATAGGATGACACTTCCTGTCAAAACAGTTTAGGGCTGGGCTAAAGGGGGCTCTATGGATAGTGATGCTAGGCGGTGGCTTTTGCGGTTCGGTAGGGTGTGAAGAAATATCTTGGAGGAAAGATATTCCCTTTGAAACTCTACAGCTGGGCATTCCACTTAGGCTGCAAGCATCAATTTTTATAACTTGTGGAAATTCCGAAACAGAAATCATTAACACAACATCTGAAAAAGATATATGAGCAAAACTCAGAAGTAACAGGAATAGCAGCATAATTCTGACTAGTGCTAAGAACTTAAACAATATATCAAAGCACAAAACAAGATTAACATACAATTCTGAAGAAACAGTCCCCGCACTCACGTCGCCATAGTATAGTCAGTTAATCAAAGTCTGTTCAGTCTGAGTTATAGTGGGTCACGTGTTGATTCGGCTGTCCAGACTCCTTTCTTAACTGGAGAGGGTACTGGCCATTTGCCAGCTTTTCTCCGCCGTTCAGTGGTGAGGAGTACTAGGAACGGGCCGTCCCACACAAGTTCGAGAGTTAACTGTTGTCGGTGTTTGATCAAAACCCCTTCACCGGGTTCAATAGTGTGCACAGCGAAATCTAGAGGTGGTGTCTGAGTCAGGAATCCCTGGTGGAGTAAACGAGAAACAGCGAAGCCCAGGGTCTCAACATATTTACAGATACACATATCTCGTGACTCAAGCTCTAGGTGATAAACACTCAAACATTCATGCACTAACGAACAGATGATTTTCAGCCAGAAACACAACAAAATGTAATAGCTTCCGTTCTCTCTCTGTAGGTCCTCACACACAGCCAGTCTATCTCTCTCTCTCTCTCTCTCATACGGTGTTGGTCTCTCTGTCTATGTCTGCCTGTCACTGTCTCCTGTGTCTGCGCATCGGAGCTCCTAGCGACCTCCCCTCGACCACCAGGTCTTCAAGTGCTAATTCTTTTCCCCAACTATCTCCACTCGCAGTCTCCAGTACTGCTGGGCAGTCCCCATGTGGCAGATCTTCCCCCCCTTTTTCCCGGAGGTCACTGCTCTACATATGGAACTGTTCAGGGTCGGTTGTCAGTAACATTTTAATTCTTTCAAGCACATCGCAGTTGTCAAATGTAATGTTTTCCCTGTGTCTGGGCGCATCCGCCCCCAGAGCTCCCGCTCCCTACCTACCATTTTTCAATGCAGCCCTACGCGCCGTATAGCCCCCACGAACAATCTCAGCGCAATACAGTCTACTTACTGTCTCAACGTCCTGAAACTCACTCTCAAGTTACCCATATTAATTCGCATCTACCCTCAGAGTTTCTGTTCCCCCCTGCCTTATCAGCAGCCTATTTCTTTGTACATCTGTTCCGGAGCCACTGCTCCCCTGCCTCACTGGCAGCCTATTCACATCGTTTGCTCAAACATCTGTGTGTGTCACAGTGTCCCAGAATCATTCAGAGCCTCCCATGGGAGTTCTGTTTAGGATCCCGGACACGAGCCCCCAAATTTGTTATAAGTGAATTCTGTCTAGGCTTTCTGAATCTCCGGAGAATAGTTCCTGACACTTGGCTAACTATTCTAACTCTAGGGATCTGATTCAGAACAACCGGGTCCTGCCTCCGAACTCTGCCAACCGCGGACTGTCCTTTAACCCTTGTGTCAAGGGAGACTGTCCGCAAGGTTAAGTTCAAAAAGGCGAACTCCAAGTTGACTGGTATCAGCCCTTATCCCCACCGGCTGTCACTTTTCCCGTGGCAAATCGAAATACTGCGAGACACACACAAACGGAGCAACAGATGTTTATTCAATCTTCGAAGATTGGGCGAGTTCCAAAAGGGACTTCGGAAGTCGCAACGGGAGATTTTACAGCACTAATACTTATACATTATTTTTCCATTCAAATACATTGGTGATAATTTCATTGGTTTAAACATCTCACGCTATGGATTTTTCTTACATTAAAAATCATTAATGACAATTCCATTGGTTAAAGCATTTCACGCTTTTCTCTGCCAATTTCTTTAATTAAAATGTTATATTATTTTATCTTCATGTTCTATTAGTTATAACATTTGTTGATTTTTGTGTATGTCATGAAAAGAGCTTTCATTGTATTTTGCCCTCTGTGTCTAATCGAAGCATTCCTTGGTTTCTTGCCCAAGGTTACCATGTTCCTGGTTTTACAGAGGTAACTTCTAGTTCATGCTTCATTATGGCCTAGTCAATCATTAGTTTCATAATTTAGCTTCTATTCATTAAACCTCAGTTTTAGTACAGTGAGTGTGTGTGTAAGTGTGTGAGTGAGTGTGTGTGTGTGTATGTATGTGTGTGAGAGTGTGTAGGTGTGTGTATGTGTGTGGGTTATGTGTGAGGTGTGTGTGTGTGTGTGTGAATGCATGAAACTGCAGAAATTACATTAACCATATCAATAGGGAGCATTCTGTGGCTGGTGAGGAATTATATAAATAAGGAAGAGTTGTGAAGCTGGATGAGGTGACAGTGATCAGGAGATTTGTGAATGGCGGAGTTTAGAGTTAGTGAGGATTAGTCATAATGTTATACAGCAAGGAAACAGGCCCTGTGATCCAACCAGTCCATGCCAAACATAATTCCAAACTGAACTAATTGTATCTGCCTCCGCTTAGTCCACATCCATCCAAATATTTCCTATTTATGTACATATCTGAATGTCTTTTAAATATTGTAATTGTATTCACAGCTACCACTTTCTCTGGAACTTCATTCCACACAGGCTCGTGTGTTAAAGTGACAGGCAGCTGGAAGCTCGGGCTGTGTTTTTGCAGCAGAACATAGATCATCAGCTGCCATTTCCGCCACCTCCACTGAGATGCTGCCAGACACAGGTTCCCGTCCCCTCCATTAACAGCTATGCACCCTCCCCAGCCAGGTCATAATCCACTCCTTTGTCTTTCCAAATGTTCCGGTCTCTCTCTGGGTTTTGTCCCTGTCTATTATTTACTCTTTAACCCATATCTCCTGCAGTACGAAGATCTGCAGGTTAGTTGAATTGGCCAAGCTAAATTTCCCATAATGCTCAGGGATGTGTAGGTTAGGTGCATTAGTCAGGAGGAATATATAGGGGAGGGGAATGGGTCTGGGTGGGATACCCTTCGGAGGGACGCTGTGGACTTTTTGGGCCGAATAGCCTGTTTCCACACTCAGGATTCTAATGTTCCCAGCTCCCATCGGTCCTGAGGAAGGGCCACTGGACAGATTTCTGTTCCCAGATGCTGCCAGACCTGCTGAGCTTTCCCAGCACCTCCTGCTTGTTGTTCCTGATTGACCCCATCCATCCACCTTCCAGGTTTGATTCAGGCAGGGGGAGGATCCCACCACTGACCTCACAATGGGGTCCAGCTGATTGATGGCAGCTTCGGACCAATAGGAAAAGGGGGTGGGACTGGTGGATGAAGTGATAAAGATGGTCATCCAAACAATGGGAGTGAATGAGGGGCGTGGCCAGTGGGATGACACGTCACCAGTAACTCTGCCGATGCAGTGCCACGTGACTCGGCCGTTGGTGAGTGTGGGACAGGCAAACAGGGAAGGGGAGAGTGGCCTCGGAGACAGGGAGATAATGAGTCACTTTAGACTGGGAAGTTTTAATTACACTCTGTGCGGTAAGTCTGAATTAGAAACTCTTTCCCGTGTTTGCAGCAGATGGGAAAATGGCTGCGGCCCTCAGGCGGTGATAGGTCCTGGGACATGGGCTCCATCTTTATTGGGGGCAAGGTACAGTGAGGGGCATGGACATGTCCTCTTCCTAGGATGGGGGGTGGGTGATTTGAAGAGAGGCATTTACACATCAAGCACATACCAAGAGAAAAGTATGTCTTTATATTCTACCTGCACTGACTGTGAGTTTTGTTTTGTGAATTCGTTTCATAGGATATTAAATCAGAATAATTGAGGCTAGGAACTCAAAAGCAAGTTTTTACAGTCAATGGAGTCATCGGGATCTGAATATCATTTGCATTTGACTGTGGACGGAGAAAGGTTTGTCAGTTCTGTTTGTGGGAAAATATCTCCAATATTTTTGTTTAGCAGAAAGATGTACAAATTCGTGGTTGGATCACCCTTTGGTTGTGTGCTCTGTTCTGGACCCTCCAGCTGAGGAAGGAGATATTCGCCTGAGAGGGAGCACAGATTTATCCAAATTACACCTCATCGCTTTGTAAGAACTCTCAGATTTAGACCCAATCACCCACTTCATGATGTTAAGCTGTAAGCGTCATATTTTCAATTAACTGCAAACTTCCCATTAAAAGTCCTTTTGGACTCAAATTCTAGTACCTTTTCAAGTGGAATGTTCCAGCTTCTGACAACTGTCTGTTCATTCAGAAACTGCTGAGGTCCATGTTGACTCTGGAGTTACAAAGGGCTGAATCAAAAGATAAGATGCTGTCCCTGAGCTCCCATTGAGATGCGTTGGAACAGTACAGGAGGCTGAGGGCAGTGTAGGGGTGAGCAGGCAGTGAAAATGACAGGGCTGTACTGTGAGGGCTGCTTGGCTCAATGAGAGTGTTTTGGAGTTGGGTGTAAACAGACTGATGTGAGACAGGGAGAAGATGAAACTAAAACTCAGTTTTAGTTCAGGCCGTTCAGAAATTCACATGGTCCCATTGGGAACAGCCAGTTTTTAAGTGATACCTGCGGAGTATTTGTTAACAGTTATTAAAGTATTTTCCTGAGGGCAGTTGAGAGTTAACCACATTGCTGTGGGTCTGGAGTCACATGTAGGCCAGACCAGGTGAGGATGACAGTTTCCTTCCCGACAGGACATGAGTGAACCAGATGGGTTTTCTAACAATCGGCAATAGTTTCATGGTCATCATTTGCCTTTTCATTCGGGATTGTATTGGATGCCGATGCTGCCATGTTGGGATTCTAACCCTAATTCTTGGAATATTGCACATGTCACTCATCTGGCAGGAATACCATTAAGCCATTGCCTCCCTTTTTAGCAATGTTTAAAAGAGAGTTCCATCATTCTACGTGTACAATGTGAGATAAAATACTGCAATGTCCACGTGTCAGCCTCTCCAAAGGGTCAATCAACAGAAATTTGTTTGGGGGTGAAATATTTCACTTTTGTTTGGGGTTTACCAAACAAAAATGAATCCAAATAAAAATCTAATGTCCCGACATGTATGAAGCCAGAGAGGGATTACAGAGACAGGGAGGGTGGTGAAGCCGGAGGGGGATTACAGAGACAGGGTGGGTGGTGAAGCCGGAGGGGGATTACAGAGACAGGGAGGGTTGTGGGGCCAGAGGGGGACTGTTGTCCAAACATCACTGTGGTGTACATGAACTGCAGCATTTCAGGGAGGCGGTTAACCACCACTTTCTCCAAGACAAGTAAAGGTGGCCAATAAATACTGGTCTGGGCAGCAAAGGCAACCCCCAGTGAATAAAACCAAGCAGTGACCTCTCTGAGCTGACTTGCTGTGAAGTTAATGGAGTGGGCAGAGAAGAGAAACAGTGACATTTCACAGCTGCCCACAGAGAGACCTCACCCTTGGAAGTACTCCGAGCCGGGGATCAGCTCAGTGAGTTTCAGTCTCTTCAAATATCAATCTTAGTCGGTTTTATTATATTAAATCTACAATCGTGAGTCAGGTGAGGATTTCTTTTTAATGTCTTTGGGTCTCTTGATTAAATGTTTAAGATATAAAACATAAGCATTAAGTTATTCTCGGGCAGTATTTTTCGAGCAGTTACACTGTGCCTTTGTCTTGGTCTGTAGGTTGTTAAGGCGGAGAGATGGCCTGTTGTAGAGTGGTGTGCTGTTCCTGTCGGATGTGGGAGATTAGGGAGAGTTTCGATGATCCTGATGATTATGTCTGCAGGAAGTGTGATTGCAAATCCTATTGGAACGCATGGATTGGTGGAGGAGTGATTAAAGGCAGTGAGGAGTTAACAGGACCCTGGGGGGTATGTTAGGTGGCATTGTCAGGAATGCAGGATACTGCAGATACAGTCAGGTAGATGGGTTACCTCTAGGAAAGCTAGGAGGGGTCGGTCGGTACTGCATGAGTCTCCTGCGGCTATCCCAATCTCAGACAAGCATACTGTTTTGGAAAATGTAGGTGGTAATAGACTTTCAGGGGAAAGTAGCACTGACAGCCAAGTTACTGGTACTGAGACTGGCTTCTAACATAATGTGAGGCATATCCAGTTCCACACGATCGATGGTGATAGGGGAGTCGCTAGTCAGGGGCACAGTCTGCTGTTTCTGCAGCTGACAGTGAGAGATCAGAATGGGGTGGTGCTGCCCTGGTGACAGTGTCAAGGATGTCTCACAGAGGGAGCAGAATATTCTCAAAAGGGAAAATAACCAGTGGGAGGACATTGTACATTGGTACCAATGGAATAGGAAGGGGAAAGCATGGGGTCCTGACGAGCAGGGAGATTTGCTAGTGCCACTTGGGAGGCATTAAACCAGTGAGGGAGTCGGGGTAAACCTAAAGAGATAGTGAGAAAAGAGGTGAGTCTGAGGCTGGTACTGTTCACCAGATCAGACTGTCAAGGCAGGCAAGAGCAAGCTACAGAATGAGGTGGGACGGGCCAGTTACACTGCATTTATTTCAGTGCAAGAGACCTGACAGGTCAGGCAGGTGGGCTCAGGGTATGGTTTTGAACATGGCACTGGGATATTACAGCAATTACAGAGGCAGCACTCAGGGATGGATAGGACTAGCAGCTTAATGTTCCAGGGTATAGATGCTGTAGCAAGGGGACAACAGCGCAGTGGGAGAGGTGTTTTTGATTAGGGATAACATTATAGCCGGGCTTCGGGAGGATATTCCTGGGAGTACATCCAGGCAAGTTATTTGGGTGGTACTGAGAAATAAGAAAGGGATGACCATCTTACTGGGATTGTATTATAGACTCTCTCCCAATAGTCAGCGGGGAATTGAGACACAATTTTACCAGGAGACCTCAGGAGACCTCTTACTTCTGTAAGAATAATATGGATGCAATGATAAGTGGTTTTAACTTTACCAACATAGCCTCGGAGTGCTGTAGTGTTAAGGGCTTGGATGGAAATGTATTTGTTCAGTGTGTACGAGAACATTTCTGATTGAGTTTGTAGGATGTACCTACTAGAGAAGGAACAAAACCTGACCTGTTTTCTTTATTCATTCACAGGATGAGGCTGTCACTGGCTCGGCCAGCATTTATTGCTGCGTTTACCCAGAGGGCAGTTAAGAGTCAACCACGTTGCTCTAGGTCTCGAGTCCCATGCAGACCGGACCAGGTAAGGATGGCATTTTCCTTCCTTAAAGGTCATGAGTGAGCAACATTGGTTTTTCCAACAATTGACAATGATTCCTTGTCGTCACTAGATTATTTTTTCCAGATATTTATTGAATTCGCGTTCCAAAATCTGCCGTGATGGGATTCAAACCCAGGTCCCCAGAACGTTATCTGGGTCTCTGGATTAACTGTCTAGCGATAATTTCACTCCATCATCGCTGCCTCTTAGGAAATGAGGCAGGGTAAGTGACTGAGGTATCAGTGGGGCAGCACATCAGCACCAAAGATCCCACAGTATTGTGGCTCAGTGGTTAGTGCTGCTTCCTCAGCACCGGGGACCTGGGTTTGATTCCAGCCTCGGGCAACTGTCTGTGTTGGAGTTGGCACATTCTCCCCAGTTTCTGTGAGGATTTCCTTCGGGTGTTCCAGTTTGCTCCCACAGTCCAAAGATGTGTAGGTTAGTTGGATGAACCATGTTAAATTTCCCATAGTGTCCAGATGCAGTATATGAGGTTTTGGGATGTGCAGGCAAATCTCTGCCTGATGTGAAAAGAGCCTTTTGGGGTCTTGAATAGAGGTCAGAGGGAGGTGTGGCCGCATGTTTTACATCTCCCGTGGCGGTAAGGGAGGGTCAAGGGTGTGGAGCGTGGGTTGGTGGGAGGGTGTGGACCTAACAAGGGAGGTGCAGAGGGAATGGTCTCTGCGGAACACAGATAGGGTTGGGGAGGGAAATATGTCTCTGGTGGTGGAGGTTAATGTGCTGTATCTGGAGATTAGTGAGGTGGAAGGTGAAGACTGCAGGGTTATATTCTTTATTGTGGCTGGAGGGGTGGGGTAAAGGCAGAGGTGCAGGAAGTGGAGGGAATGTGTTGATCAAGTCAGTAGAAAATTACGGTCCTTGAAGTAGGCCTTTCTGGGATGTCCTGGAGTAGAATCCAAAGAGATTAAATAAATATATCACAGACAAAAGATTAACTGGACCAGACAACGTGACCCCTTAAAGGTCAACAAGGCTGTCTATGGAACCACAGGGGGTGTGAAATATATGCAAATATTTCACGTCATTTTTACTGGAGAAGTCTATGGAAGCTCGAGAGTTTGGAGAAATAAACAATGATAACTTGAAAAGTGTCCATGTTACAGAGGAGGTGGGACTGGATGTCTTAAATCGCATCACGGTGGATAAAGCCCTGGAACCTGATCAGGTGTATCCTGGAACTTTCTGGAAATCTAGGGAAGTGATTGTTGGGCCTCTCCTGAGATATTTGTATCGTTGATAGTGACAGGTGAGGTAACATTATTTTAAAAAGGTGGTAAGGAGAGGCCATGGAACAAAAGAGCAGTGAGCCTGAAGTCAGGCAGGCAAGTTGTTGGAAGGGATTCTGAGGGACAGGATATCCATCTATTTGGAAAGGTAAGGAAAGATCAGGGAGAGTCAATGTGGCTTTGTACATGCACAATTGTGTCTCACTAACTTGAGTGAGTGTTTTGAAGTAACAAAGAAAATTGATTAAGCCAGGCGGTGAATGTTGTTTATATGGACATTTAACAAGGTTCCACAAAGCAGACTGGGTAGCAGGGTTAGATAACATGGAATGCAGGGAGAGCAAGCCATTGCAAAACTGGAGGGTTGTTTTGCAGACTAGAGGTCTGTGAGCAGCAGTGTGCTGCAAGGATGGATATTGGGTCCTTAAATAAATGACTTGGATGTGAATACATGAGGTATGGTCAGTAGGTTTACAGAAGACACCAAAATTGGAGATGTAGAGGACAGTGAAGAAGGTTAGTTCAGAATACAACTGGATCTTGATCAGATGGGCCATTGGAGCAACGAATGGCCGACGGAGTTCAATTTAGATAAATGTGAGCTGTTGTATTTTGGAAAGGCAAATCAGGGCAGGACTTATAACACTTAATGGTAAAGTCCTGGGGAGCGTTGCTGAACAAAGGGACCTTGGAGTGCAGGTTCATAGTTCCTTGAAAGTAGAGTCGGAGCGAGGCGGGATAGTGAATGCAGCGTTTGGTACGCTCCCCGTTATTGGTCAATGCATTGAATGCAGCTGTTGTGATGTCATATTGTGGCTGGACAGGGCACTGATTATAGGTCTTCTGGAATTCTGTTTTCAGTTCCAATATTCCTGTTCTTGGAATCAGGCATCTGATTGGGTACATGAAGAGGGAGGATTTAGAGGGATAAGGGTGAACCTCTGGCAAATGGGACGCCATTAACGCTCTCCGTTATTGGTCAATGAATACAGAAGCTTGGATGTCATATTGTGGCTGGACAGGACGTTGATTAAGCCACTTCTGGAATTCTGTTTTCAGTTTGAATTTCCCTGTTCTGGGAAGGATGTTGTGAAACTTGAAAAGGTTTGGACAAGATTCACAAAACCGTTGCCAGGATTGGAGGATTTGGGCGACAGGGAGGGACTGAATAGGCTGGGGCTATTTTCTCTGGAGAGTCAAAGACTGAGAGGTGTCTCCATGGAGATTTATAAAATCACGAGGGGTGTGAATAAGGTGAGCAGCCAGGGTCCTATTTCCTCAGGTTAGGTGGGCCCAAAACTAGAGCACATAGGTTTAAGTTGAGAGGGCAAACATTTAAAAGGGATCTAAGTGGCAACGTTTTCAAGCTGAGTGTGGTGTGTGTATGGGAGGAGGGGCTACCAGATGAAATAGTGGAGGCTGATAAAAATCACAACTTTTAAAAGGCTTCCAATTGGGTACATGAATAGGAAGGGTTTTGATGGATACAGGCCAATAGATGGTAAATGGGAATTCGTTAGTTTAGGATTCTTTGTTGGCACGGACGAATTAGACCGAAGGTCTGTTTCTTTGATCTTAATAAATTAAGATGCATTCCTCTCTTTTGTGGAGAGCTAGTTGAAGCACAGATAATTATCCTTGGAGCTGAGAGGGTGAAGCAGTGATTTCGACCCGGTGCAGATTTGGTTCCAAGGTCTTGAATTTGCAGACAGAGAGAGGAATTGTTAACACTGTCACAATTTTTAGTAACTACTTTCAAGTAATTGGCAAATAATACAAGGTGAAAATGTGAACATTATTTTACTCAGTAAGTTCTGAGCATCTGGAACAGTCTGACACAGATTCAGCAGGTATTCTGAAACAGACTTGGAATTTTACTTTTTAAGGAAAGATTTCGGGGGCTGGGGGCACATGGGAGGGGACTTGGGACAGATTTGCAGCAACTCCAGAGGGAGAGAGTACAGCCCCAATGGGCCGAATAGCCCCCAGCCCCTGTGCTCTGTGATACTGCCCCATTCACTGTGAATGATGAAGCTCATCCCAGGGCAGAGAGAGGGAGGAGCCAACCACTCACCCCTCAATCGGCGCCGGCTTGATTAACGGCAGCTCCAGACCAATGGGAGGAGAGTCTGTGTGGTCCTGCAGCCAATGGGAGTGAATGAGGGGTGTGGCCAGCAAGACGACACCTGTCCATGAGCTGTGCAGGTGCAGTGTCACTGGGTGGGGGTGGGGGTGGGGGTGGGAGAGACAGCAGAGACTGGGACAGAGGCTGTTGGACCTGAATTACAAACTCCCGGTAAATTAAAACCAAAAGAACTGCAGAAGATGTAAATCAGAAACAACAACCAGGAGGGTCTGGAAAAGGTCTGGCAGCATCTGTGACGAGAAATCAGAGTTAAAGTTTCAGATCCGGTGTCCCTTCCACAGAACAGATGTTACTGAGGGAAAAAAAAATCAGTTTACATGCAGAAGATAGTGTGGGGGGAGGATATAAGGAGTAAAGGATAGGTGGGGATAGAGTGAGAAGAACGGTTGGATAAAGGAGTGGATAACGATCTGGCTGGGGGAGGGTAACTAGCTATTAATGGAGACTGTTAGTGGCTAACCATAGGTAGTGTGTAATGGCAGGCTGTGAGAACAAGGTCTGGTGTGTGGGGTAGGGGGCTACGACATGGGGTTCTTAACCTATGGTTAGCCACTAACTGTCTCCATTGTAAGCTATTGCCCACCTATATCACTCCACGATTGGAGCTGCCGAGGACACAGATGGGGATATTAGGTCAGGTGATGAAAAGAATTGCCAAATAAACAGATTTTCAGGAATACCTTAAAGGAGGAAAGCAGGGCTGAGAGGGTTAGGGTGGGAATTCCAGACAGTGTTGCCTTGGCAACAGTAGAAACAGCCAGACAGGTGAAGCAATGAATAAACACATCGTTGGGAATCTGAAAGAAAATGAGTTGTCGGGGTCTCACAGGTTGTGTGGTGCAGGGAGACAGGGATGTTCACAGCCAGGAATTACATCAAGGGTGAGAATTTTAAATTGTTGCTTGTTAATAGGAGCCTTTTGATGGATCAATAAGTTTTGGTACAAGTGAACACTTGCACAGTAGGGTTTTAGATACTCTTGAGATTCCATGTAAGTTGAATGTGGGAGGCTGGCCAAGAGTATTTTATAACGAAGTCTGGAGATAACACAGGGATGGACGAGTATTTCAGTAAATGAGCTGAGACCAGGGTGGAGTTGGGTGATGTCACTGATGTAGGAATAGTGCTTTTGGAGTTGGGCTGCGCTGCCTCCTCATCACTCCCCCTCACCAATTCACAGATATTGTTCCTCGTTCTGTCTGTCTGTCTTTTCTGGTTATGTCCATCTCTCCCATTCTGCTACAAACTAATATTTGACCCCACCGTTGTTGCAAACACCTACTCCATCCTGACTCTCCCTTTCCTTTCTGAATTCCTTGTGTTTGGTGTACCTCCAGGATCTATCCTTGGCCTCTCCTGTATCTCACCTACATACTGCCAGGAGGTGACATCGTCCGAAAGCACCGTGTTAGGTTTCACAAGTACACTGACAATACTCAGCTCTCCCTCCACATCATCCCTCTCCATTACTCAGTTATCAAACTGCTATAACACTCCCACTACTCGATTAGCTGCAGTTTCCTCCAATGAAACATTGTAATGGTTAAACTCATTGCCTTCAGTTGCTGTTACAAATTCCTTTCCCTTACTGCTGAGCCCCTCCCTCTCACTGGGTGCAGTCTGAGGCAGAACTACTCTTCACAATATTGCTCTCATATCTGTAACCCCAAGGTGACCTTCTGATCAGATATCTACACAATCACAAACACCAGGAATTCCAATCTCTAAAATGTTGCTTGTCTCCACCTCACCCCAGACTGCTTTCAATTCCAGTCTCCCTGTTACAGGAAAGATGTTGGGAAACTTGCACGAGTTGAGAAAAATTTTACTAGGGTGATGCCAGTGTTGGAACATTTGAACTATAGGGAGAGGCTGAATAGGCTGAGGCTATTTTCTTGCAGCACTGGACCCCAGCCACTGACGGTCCAGGGAAAACAGCCTATCCAACCCTGGCAACATCCTGGACTTCTTTTCTGACCCCTTTCAAGTTTGAGAACATCCATCTGATAGGAGGAGACCAGAATTGCATGGAATATTACAAAAGTTGCGGGATCAATGTCCTGTACAGCCGCATTATGACTTCCCAACCCCTACACTCAATGCTCTGACGAATTAAGACAAGCAGACCAACTGCTGCCTTCACTAATCTATCTACTTGCTTCTCTACCTTCAAGGAACTAGGAACCTGCACTCCAAGGACTCTTTGTTTAGCAGCACTCCCCTGGAACTTACTATTAACTGTATAAGTTCTGCTAAAGTTTGCTTTTCCAAAATGCAGCAGCTCGCATTTTTCTAAACTGAACTCCTCAGCCCATCACCCATCTGATCCAAACCCTTTGTACTCTGAGGTAATCTTTTTCCCTGTCTACCACACCTCCCATTTTGATGTCATCTGCAAACTTATTTACAATACCTCTTATGTTCACATCCAAATCATGTATGTAAATGGCGAAACGTAATGGATCCAGCACCGATCCTTGTGACACTCCACTGGTCACAGGCCTCCAGCCTGAAAAGCACCCTCTGCCTTCTACCTTCGGGCCAGTTCTGTACTCCATACGATCTAACCTTGCTGACCAGTCTCCCATGAGGAACCTTGTCGAACGCCTTACTGAAGTCCACGTAGATCATGTCCATGCTCTGCCCTCATCAATCCTCTTTGTTACTTCTTCAAAAAAACTGAGTCAAATTCATGAGACATGATTTCCCATGCACAAAGCTGTTATTAATATCCAGGATTTAACTCTGTACATTGGGGTCTGCGTTGCCCAGTTATAGGTGTTAATATTCGGGATGAAGTTCAAGTACACCAGCATTTTGTCAGTGACTGTGTATTGAGTCTTGGTAATATCACCAACACAATTGAGTTCCTTTTGAAAGGTAGTCCCCGTATCCCTTGCCCACCAGGAAATAGTGGCAGTGTCCTTACCTTTGGACCAGGAGGATCGGGCTCAGAGTTGAGGAACAGCATATTTGAAGAGGATGATTAGAAAACCTGCCCAAGTAACCAGATCATACTGTCTCCCAGCTGTCCCTGCCTCAGCCTCTAAACAGAACCTTCCTGTAATTTCTCTCCTGTCAGACTCTCCCATTGCTCAGTTTGCCCAGGGTCCCGTCCTGCTGCTGCATTGCTCGTGTCCCTCACTGACCTGTCCATCCCCCAGTGTCCTCCACATTCATTAATTGTTTACAATCCCCTTAACCCAGTTCTCCAGCCCCACTCCTTCCCGTCTATAGAGAAGAAGACGGGAAGGTTAGCACTGCTGCCTCACAGCACCAGGTACCCGGTTTCAATTCCAGCCTCTGGCAACTGTCTGTGTGCAGTTTATACATTCTCCCCGTGCCTGAGTGGGTTTCCTCCCCCAATCCAAAGATGGGCAGGACAGGTGAATTGGCCATTCTAAATTGCCTATAGTATTAGTTACATTTGTCAGGGGTAAATATAGGGTAGGTGAATGGGTCTGCGTAAGTTACTGTTTGGAGGGTCAGTATGGACTTGTTTGGCCGAAGGGCCAGTTTCCATACTGGAGGGATTCTGATATATTGGGCAGCAGCTGCTGTCAATCACCCGGACTCCTGTATGATCGGGAGCACGTGCTGTAGGAGGGGAGACCAGTGTATGGGCGCAGTGCTGGCCAATTGTGGGAGTATGCACAGTGCCTGGGAAGGAGGCTCTGGTTGTGAGGGATTAATCTGTCATTGGCAGCTTCCTCCCTCTGGGAGCAGGACCCAGGGGAATGGCCCCTTTCCTGGTACCCTGATATGTGATCAGACTATCAGTGGTGCAGCATTTTGCAGAAAGTTATCAGAACTCTTTGGTGAAGATTCAGGGTTTTTATGGAAAGTGACAAGGATGGACCTGCAATTAGAGTTCTAATTTGGTTCATTTTAGTAAGACGGGTTTTGGCCAGAGTGTGCAGGAAGCAGTGTATATGGGGAGAGAGAGTGTGAGAACTGGGTGTGGAGGGAAGGAGTGAGGAGATTGGTTTGGATTTCAGTTCACAGAAGAAAGAAATTGTTAGACTGAGAGTTAAAACTTTGGGGAACAAGAAACTACAATTTAATACTATAATTGTCTTACAAAGATCCATCCTGTATTAATGTGGTGACTTGTTTTCTCAGGTGTAGGGTACTGAAAGGGTGGATTTGTGGATGAGAAATTCAAATTGAACTTCATGTTCAGATCTGATAGTTACTTGATCCGTGCCGATCTGAATATTCATTGGCCTTTTCATGTGGAAGGAAAGGTGTGTATTCTGTCCGTGGGTGAATATTCCAAATCTCAGTGTATCTGGAGAAATTATTGAGGTACAGCCAAGTCCATGTTAGTGTGGTGACTTTCAGGCAGCATCAGGTAACTCCCCATCTGTCTGATGTAAAGCTCCCTTTCTTATACCTTTGTGGTTTGGGACTTTGAATAGATTCTGTCTCTCAGTATTATCTCCATGGCAATGGCAGTTAGAAAGTCTAGTTCAGTTTAGCACTTTGTGGTTAAAACCTACACACCTCCCCCCTGTGGCTCCCTCAAGTATCTGACAGGCACTTCAGTTTCAGTGGGGCTGTCTATCAGGATTCTGATATGGAGGAGCCGGTGTTGGGGTGGGGTAGACAAACTTATAAATCACACAACACCAGGTTATAGTCCAACTGGTTTATTTGGAAGTGGTGGGCGGCACGGTGGCACAGTGGTTAGCACTGCTGCCTCACAGCGCCTGTAGACCCGGGTTCAATTCCCGACTCAGGCGACTGACTGTGTGGAGTTTGCACGTTCTCCCCGTGTCTGCGTGGGTTTCCTCCGGATGCTCCGGTTTCCTCCCACAGTCACAAAGATGTGCGGGTCAGGTGAATTGGTCAAGCTAAATTGCCCGTAGTGTTAGGTAAGGGGTAAATGTAGGGGTATGGGTGGGTTGCGCTTTGGCGGGTCGGTGTGGGCTTGTTGGGCCAAAGGGCCTGTTTCCACACTGTAAATCTAATCTAATCTAAACTACAAGCTTTTGGAGTGTGCTGTGATTTGTAACTTGATCAGGATTATCTCTATGGTAACAGTTAAGTGCTTCAACAATTACAGAGGCCATATGTTCCTCACACAATAGGTTCCCCTCTAGCAGTGTAAGCTGCTATTCTGGCCCTGGGGACAGCTACTCATCACTTTTCTCCCCCAGTCCCATCTGGCTTTCTGTTGATTCTTAAAGTTTCTCTAATCTCCTAGTTTCTCCGTAGTCTTTACCAATTTGTATGCCTTCTATTTCAATTTGATAGACCCCTTTATTTCCTGAGCCACCCAGGGCAGATTATTCCTTTTCCTACAGTCCGTCCTTTTCCCTGATATATACTTTTGCTGAGCACTTTGAAAAATTGCTTTCGTATTCCCCCACTATCCGTCAACTTTCCCACGGTAAAATCTTTGTTCCAGTCTACATTAGCCAACTCCTGCCTCATCCTATTGTAGTCTCCTTTGTTGAAGCACTGAATCTTAGGATTGGATCTAATCTTCCAGCTTTCCAGCTGTGTTCTAAGTTCAACCAGATTTATCAGAAGTCTTTTATCAGATTACGAGGTGAGGCGATGTTTCCTTGGTGTTGTGCAGTTCATTGTCAAAGACCTTCGCTTTGTAATAAAGTACAGGATCGATATTCACAAGAGTATTCTGCACGCTGTGAATGTACGACACAATCTAAAACCATAAATCACTGTCTCCCCTCAGTTTAAAATTGCACAATCATTATCTCCTACACCCTCCCTCACTATCTAGGTTTGGAATGCTAATCCACCTGACTATCCTGCTTTTTCCAAAAGGTGAAGGTGGTGAGTTTTGGATTCAGCTTTCCAGTTATTACCATAAGAAGATGAGCACTGGGCACAGGAGAGGCAATGCAGCCCTTCGAACCAGCCCCACCATTTAATACGGTGATGATTGAGCTCACCTCGGTCCCAGCTGGATTTTCCCACCTGCTCTCTCTCACCCTTCATCTCATTGCAAATTCAACATCTGTATCTCTTCAGTAAATCTGCTCATTGTCCTGGCATCCACCGCATTTTGAATAGGGAATGCCACAGATTTGCAACACATTGAGATAGGTACATTCTTCTTCATGAGAGTAGAATAGAGTACCTATAGTGCAGAAACAGGGTATTCATCCATCGAGTCCACACCAGCCCTATGATGAGCATCCCATTCAGACCCACCCTATCCCTGTAACCCTGCATTTCCCATGCTTAATGACCTAACCAGCACATACATGGACACTGTGGGCAATTTAGCATAGGCCATCCACCTAACCTGCGCATCTTTGGATTGTGGGAGGAAGCTCGAGCACCCCAGGAAACCCATGCAGACATGGTGAGAACGTGTAAACTCCACACAGTCGCCTAAGGCTGAAATCAAACATGGGTCCCCAACACTGTGAGGCAGCAGTGTTAACCACTCAGCTACCTCTGCTTAAAATCTGCAACCCCTTATTAATCTCCCCACCCCGCAATTGGCGGAATCTATGTTCCTTCAGAAATCGGGCTGTGGAAGCAGGTGTCTCAGTGAAATCCAGTAACAGCCCATGTATGAATGGAGATCCTACACACAACACCCTCCAGCCCACACTTTTCATTCACTATGTAGAAACATGTCTCCAGTGGCTTCATGGGGACGACAACTCCCACAATCCCTGAGGCAGGGACCACCCGTGTGAGGGGAAGCCCAGAACTGCACATGTACAGAATATGGGCAGATTTTGGAGCATGTGCTTTGGGGTAATTAGCGGAAAGCATTTGACACTGTGGTTCCTCCTCCAGCCAATCAATCAGCTTGTAGTATTGACGGGTTGAGGGTTCAAAGTGTCACCACACCCACATGGGACCAAGTTTCATCCCCAACTTGTCATAATGCTGGGAATCGACCAATGGGAAACAAAGAAGGCTCTGACCCATTCTCCCAGACTGAAGATTCCTCTTCTGTCCAGGATCTGCTACCAGTATTTCTGTTTCCTTTTGATTTATCCTGCTGTAACATTATTGACTTGCAGTAACTGAAGTGAAATGGAGTAAACCCAGAAAGGGTGCAGAGTCTAACCAGGACAGGAAGTGGTGGCATGGATCTGTTTATCAGTAACTCCATGAGAATGGGGAGGGTGTACATTAGGGACAGCAGAGGCAGAATGGTGGGAGAGAGTAAGTGTGCTGGAGGGTTACAGCTTTTGGGGAAGAAAGGGGAAAAAAGATATTATAGAGAAACTAGAATTGTCTGCTCTGAATTTCTCTCTGGTACATATTCCTTTATACAGGGTGCTAGACGGTGAAGATTTGCAGACTGAAATCTCAAACTCGTATGCAGATTGTGATTAAGTTAACCAGCATTTGAAGAACCAAACATGGAGAATAACTTGCCCAAAATTCTGCAGCACTCTCCCTGACAGCATTGTCGGTCTTTCTGCGCCAAATGGACTGTGAATGGTTCAAGACAGCAGCTCACTACCATCTTCTCAAGGGTAGCTAGAGATGGGGAATAAATGCTGGCTGAGCCAGTGATGCCCATATCCTGGAAATGGTTTCTATCTCTAATTGCTGAGATTGGGGAGAATGTGCAAACTCCACACAGGCTGTTGACTAAGGCTGGACTCCAACCTTGTACCTGGTGCTGTGAAGCAGCAGTGCTATAGAGCAATTTAAATCAAAACAGATGACCCCTGCTCATTGCTGTTTGTGGAGACTTATTGCCCAGAGAGAGATCCTGAGATTCAGAAAGAGACAATACAAATTCAGTCAACTCCTGCCGAGTTAATGTGATTAACAACAACATCAATACTCCAACAGTGTTATGAGACTTCGTACCTACTCTATCATTTACGATTTTTAACCCATGGGAAGTTTGTTACCATCTTTGTGGGCGGCACGGTGGCACAGTGGTTAGCACTGCTGCCTCACAGTGCCTGTAGACCCGGGTTCAATTCCCGACTCAGGCGACTGACTGTGTGGAGTTTGCACGTTCTCCCCGTGTCTGCGTGGGTTTCCTCCGGGTGCTCCGGTTTCCTCCCACAGTCCAAAGATGTGCGGGTCAGGTGAATTGGCCAAGCTAAATTGCCCGTAGTGTTAGGTAAGGGGTAAATGTAGGGGTATGGGTGGGTTGCGCTTCGGCGGGTCGGTGTGGACTTGTTGGGCCGAAGGGCCTGTTTCCACACTGTAAGTCTAATCTAATCTTCAATGACAGCCATAATGCTCTGACCACTTTGACAGAGCCAGTGCTAGGCAGTTCTAATAGTTATCAATAGATTGAATCTAAACAGGGTGCCCCACAACAGGAAGTGCTCTGACACTCAATGCCCGTAATTCAAGGTCATTTTTCTAAAACCACTCGCGTCTGGCAATACCATTGAATGTATTTTATACAGGAGTCTTTCAGTCTCAATTGCCAGTTCCAGTCCATGAAGCAGCCAGTAACATGCCATTGAATTGAATTCTAACAGCAGCATTGCCCTGGCAGGAGAGATTGAGGAGCTTGAAGCTGTCTTCTCTGGAGTATCTAAACATGAAACACTTCAAATGAACAAAAATCTTCAAGAGCTCGATAGGACAGATACAGGAAGGATGTGCTCCTAGGCTGGTGTGTCTGGAATAAAATAAGCACTAACTATGGTATCTTTACCCAGCATCACCTTTAGCTGCATCAATGTTGAAGATTTATTTGCTGCCTAATTCAACTCTCTCGATCACTCCCATTTTTCACTGCTGTAATGTTGATGACTGTGCAAATGTATAAAATTTAATTTAATCCATTCCAAAGCCTCTCTGTACCTGTGCCTCACTTGTGTTCACCGAGACACTCATTCAATCTGACCTCTTTACAAACCCTGCTCTGATATTTCCTTAGAGGGCTCAGAATTAATTATTCACAGAATTGTTACTGTACAAAAGGAGGCTGATTGGCTGATCAGCTCTCCAAAGGAACACCTCACCGAATGCCATTCTTCTCCCTTTACCCCATAAACCTTTCCATTCATCCTCTTCCAGTAACACCGGCGAGTTCACAACCAACCACAGCGATCGGATTTGTTTTGTTTGTTCATGGGATCACGGCATCACTTGCTGGGGCAGCATTTATCATCCATTCTGACTGCCCCGGAGATGGTTCAGAGTCAACCCCATTATTCAGGGTCTGGATTGACATGTCGGCTGGACCAGATCAGAATTAACACAGTTTCCCAGGCCGAATGACATGAAGAGTTGATTTCTGGTCTATTATCCTATTTCAGAAATAATAATGAATAATGTTTGCATTTGAATTAAAAGTGAAAGACCAAAATGGGTTTTATTCTGATTGAGCACATCCTTCTGTTTTCCCAGTTGTTATTGACAATCTCATTCCCCCCACAACAGAACCTGTTCCAGAGAGTGTTCCAGAAACAGCAGAATGGTCAGCTGCAGCTGGTCACCTGACCGGTCACTGGACCCAAAGGTTCACTCTCCACAGATGCTGCCAGACCTCCTGAAAATTTCCAGCACTGTCTGGTTTTGTTTCCGATTTCCCAACATTTGCAGATGGTTAGCTTTTCAATATTCATCTTGTGTGTTGCAGGAGTTTATTGATGATTTTGGAGAGTTTTGAAAATTGCAAGTTAGACCACAAATTAGCCATGATCTATTGAATAACAGAGCAAGGTTGAGGGGCTGAATGGCCTCCTGTTCCAATGAAAGTTGTCCATCTGCAGCTTTTGGCAACATTTCCCCTCACTGCTCACTTCACCTCCATGTCTAACACACTGTTACTGACTGAACAAACCTCCTGTGTTTGAACTAAACCATCTAATGTTCTGTAGCTCCCTCTCCTGCCACCCGGGTTTAACTCTCACCATGGAATGCTGTCTCGTATTACTGCGGGAATGCCTACAAGGATTAATCCTGGAGTCTGTATCCCCTGGGATCCACAAACCCCATTTATTTCCTTCTTCCTATTTCATCCTGGCTACTGAACTCTCGGTTTCAATCCAATCTCCTGTCATGCTCTTCAACATGTCCATGTGGGTGGGCTAGAGGCAGCTGGGATTTAATGAAGGGAAGTAGGGATTAGGCGGAAGCACGAGGAGAGGCGACAGCAAAGATAGTTCTCATTGTAACGGCAGAGTTTCTCCCTGACACAGTGTGGTGAGGCACCTGAGTTTGTGGGGGGAGACAGATTTAATCAGGGATTTGGGAAAGCACACAGACACTGACTGAGCTGTCCATCTGATTGTTAACTCAGACAGAAAGAAAGAGGCACATTTAGATAGCACCTTTGATGATCTGGGGCAATGAAACATGCTTCCAACCCAATGATTTCAACCTCAAATCTCTGAAAATACAGACACAAAGCTTCCTACTTGTACCAGGCTGTCTCTCCAGCGTCCTTTATTTCTTGAGAAAAGAGTTTTGAGCTGTGTACCCTACACACTACAGGCCGTGTTAGCATGGCCAATCCAGCAAACCTGCACATCTGTGGGAGGGTCACAGATTATGTCTAAGTGCTCAGGATTGTGGAGGAAGGCTCACAAACACTTGAATCTGACGCAAATGCTTTTTTTTCCAAAATAAAATCTGGGGGAAACTGCAACCAGAAAGATTTCCGATTATCTCTGGAGGAAGAGAATTCAAAACTCGTGCCATTGACCCAGGGGGTGCAGTGAAGTCACAGAGGTCTGGGAACCATCAGAAATGTAACAAGTTGTGAGCAAGGTGGGGGTGAGACAAGGACAAAAAGTCAGTTTGTCACTCGGGGGAAGGCAGGAGAGATTAAACAGCAGAAATGGTCGTCCCTCAAGGCCACGGGGAATGGAGTTAGGGCTGGGAAAGAAACCAGGAAACAAGGTGAGCAGCTGCCAAAGAAATACATTGAAAAAAACAGATTATAACAACATAGAGGGAAGAGTTCACAGTCTGAAATTGTTGCTGTCATTGGTGAGTACAGAATGCTGTAAAGCCTGGATCGTTCTATTACAGCCAACACATACAGGATGGACCAAGTGGCCTCAATCTGTGCTGTAACTTACTGACAAATTTAGTCTGAAGTTTGGAATTCAGGTCGGATGATATTCATAAATTCTCAAATTGGACTTGAGTTTAATATTCTGGAGAAATGTCAAATAAATCACAATGATCCCATTCTGTAGACTTTCGTCCATAGCCCTGCATGTTCCAGGGTTTCAGTTACATCCATGTCCTTTTATTCTAATGTGATGCTGGCTACTGCTTGTACCACCCCATCAGTGAGTTCCTGCCCCCCACCATCCACTCCCCTTCTTCCTGAGACTTAGTTTCAATCTAAAACCTCCCGTTTCTGACCTCTCTGTTATGAATAGCTCCTCCCTATTCACTCGATCTGGATTCCTCAGCATCTTATCACTTCAATTAAATCTCAGCTCATCCTCCTCTGAAAACTTCCCCAACTTATCCAACCTTTCCTCAGAGCAGACATTCTCCAATCATGGGAACATTCTGATCAATCTCCTCTGTACCCTCTCTGCTGAGAACACATCAACGTGGGGACTCGGAGTGAGTGCAGTACCTTAATCATGGATTAACTCGTGTTCTAGACATTTCCAGTGTCACCTCCGTGTTCTTGTGGTTGTCGCTGATACAAGAAGTGTCCTGGTTTTCCCACATGGAACTGGATGTGCACTCCATGGGGCTGGGATTCCCTACCATTTGTTAACGAATCCTAACAACTTCAGATTAAAACAAGATTATCAGTTACTCAACAATCAACTTCTTCCATTATTCTCAAGTTACTTTTTTAAAATTATTATTATCTAAACACAACAGGCTTTAATTTGCTGAACAAGTATTCGGGTATCTTCTCTGTTAGAATCACTTGAAGATTACTCCCTTCAGCTACATTTGGTGAATTGAACACTAATTGTAAATATATGAATATCAAATGGATTTGAGTTTGATGATAATTAATCTAGTCTGACATTCATGTTGATTAATATCAATATAAACAGCAATGGGGTTGATTCATACCTGCCCTCTGGGCAATTAGGGATGGGCAGGAAATGCTGCCGGGCCAGCGATACCCTCATCCTGTGAATGAATAAAGGAAAATAAAAGTCTCTACCCAGTGTGAATGTGTACATGTTCAACACTGCTGTGAACATTTCCAAAGCTAAGTTCTCTATATGCAAAAAAACTTTATGAACTGCCAATACCATTGTTCATTACTTGGTGTGAATAAGAGGAAAAAAAAGTCCTTCAAGTTGTGCTTATGAGTAAATTCATTGGTGTCTCAGCAGGATGGATGCCTGAGTGAATCCCCACCCCCTCCCCCACCCCCGCCCCGGACACACACGCACACAGCAGGTGAACAGCTTCTCTCCAGACTGACTGGTTTGTCCAGTTTCCAGGTGGGAATGGGTAAAGAATTCCCTTCTGGCATTCCCCACATTTCCAGAGTCTGTCCCTAGTGTGGCTGCACTAGTGTTTTGATTTCAGATAAGTGCTGACGGACGGTTATACACACCGTTACACACCCCACCCACCCAGAACCCAGTATAAAGCAGTAAACATTATCTCCTGCTGAGGAAGGACAGCCTGTGTTAGACTGAGTAGGAACACTGAGCAGATTTACCTCAGTGACAATTTAATCGGTGACCAGACCAGAGCAAGTTAAGCAAGTCCAAATAAAATGCATTATAGCACAGAGAGAGGCCCATCAAATCCAAGCTGGCTCTCTGTAGCAGAATCCAATATTCTCATTCCCCATACGTCCCCCAAACTCTGCAATTTTATTTCCCTCGGATCTGATCTAATTGTTTTTATCAATCATTCATCTTCTCTGCTTGCACTACCATAATAGGCAGCATGTTCTGCATATTTCCAGCCAATACAGTCAGCAGAAACACTTGCTCATCTCCCGCTGTCTCAAAACTTTATATCTGATCTTAATTCTTGTGCAATCACCTATCGAATACAGATATTTTTGTCTGCTATATCTAGGTGTGTTCTAATCTTATACAGCTCGATCAAAAATATATTCAACTAGTTTACTTAAATAAAATACAAATTTCTTCAAATCAATTCAGTGACTGCATTTTCTTCATCAGTGAACCACTCCAGTAAGTCTGTACTCCACACCCTGAAGATCACTCATATCATTCATTATTGATATCTAATTTGTTCTACAAATCCAGACGAGACAAGTTTTCTGCACAACAGCAGTAGCTTTATTATTGGACAGCCGGCAAGTAGCTAAGTGTCTACTTGCAGAGACTGTTCTTCATGAATCTCTGCCTTACCCACAGAGACAGTATATTTAATAGGAATTAGACAAAGACATATCAGTCACATGGGCGATTGCCATTACATAGTTTAAAGTAGGTAATTATGACCTTACAAAGCTTGATGAATGACGATGTCCCCTGATAACGTGTGAATGGATTACAGAAACTGATTATCGTATTGTTCATGATTATGTGTTGATGGGAAGAGATTAAGGCAGAAGGGTTCTTCCTTCAGTAAATGGGGAATTCACTTACCTATGCTAATATGGAGGGGAGGTAAGACAATGGGAACTGGAGGCAGTTTAACAGGGTTGTGCCCAGGGCTCTCAGTCTTGTCTGGAAAGGGCAAATTCCTCTGTCTGGGGTTACGGGGGAATCCATGTGTGGCTGCAAGAGGTTCTATTTCGAAGGTACAGTCCGGCTCCCCCTACTGAGGTGTTCTGTCTGTATTGTAAGAGTACAGGCCTCGTACTGTTACAATGTAGCAGTAAGGCTTTTGGCAGGAGAATGTTTAACCCTTGAGTTGCCAATGCATCCTGAAAGAAAGTATGGAACTGGCCCCTCTGTGATATTTTAACTTTCTCATCCTGACCAGGAATCCGGTGACCAGAATTGGATGCAATGATTGACTGTGACCTAACTAGAGCTTTGTCAATGACCAGCATCTTTTCCATGAGTTTGTTATCATTTGCTCTATTAATGAAGCCCAGTATCCTATACGTTTACTCAAAACACTTTATGTTCTCTCTCCTTTAATGATTTGTACACATTGGCCCCCATCCTGCTGTCCTGCTCCCTGTGTCTGTTCCAATCAAATATATATTCCCTTTCTACACTGCTTCTCTCAAAATGCATCAACTTACTGTGTGTTCTAAAGAAGAGACATATTCCACTCAAAATATTATCTCTCGCTCTACACATTCTACACCCCGGAAAACAGAACAGGACAGCACCGGAATAATCGGCCCACTATGTCTGTGCGGAACATGATGCCATTCCAAACTAATTCCATCTCCCTGTATATGATCCATATCCCTGCCACCCCATGCCTGATTATGTGTCTGCCCAAATGCCTCTTAAACATTGTGATTGTTTCTGCTTTTACCATCTCTCAGGCAAGTACATTCTAGTCACTGACTACCTTCTGCATAAGAAACTTGCCTGACACAACTTCCTTTAAACCTGCACAGATGTTGTTGGAAATGCTCAGCAGGTCATGCAGCATCCGTGAAGAAAAATCAGTTAATGTTTCGGGTCTGGTCACCCTTCATCAGAAACGTTATCGCTGATTTCTCTTCACAGATGCTGCTAGACCTGCTGAACCTTTCACAAAAATGTTTTTGTTTCTGTTTTACAGCATCTGCAGTTGTTTTGGTTTTCATTTCCTTTAAACGTGCCCCCTCTCCCCTTAAACCTATGGCCTCTAGAATTTATCATTTCCACCTTGGAAAAAGATTCAGATTATTCCCTCTGTGCCTCTTGGGTCACCCCGCAGCCACTGACTTTCTAGTGACAGCAGTCCAAGTGGTTCCAACCTCTCCCAATCCAGACAACATCCTGGTAAACCTGTTTTCAACCTCTCCAAAGCCTCCACATCCTCCTTATGTGGTGATCAAAACGGCACACAATACCCCAAAGGTGGCCTAATTACAGTTTTATATTCACTCCCCTGACAGAAGAAGGCAAGCCTGCCATCCACCTCCTTCACCACTTTCAGGGAGCTGTGAACGTGCACCTGAAGATCCCTCTGTATATCAATGCTGCTCAGGGCCCTTCCGCTTAGTGTATACATTCCTCTTGCAATGTGCCTCCCAAAATGCATCACCACACATTTGTCCAAATCAGATCTATCTGTATTTTCTCCGTATAACCTTCTAACTGATCTTTCTTGCTGTGTCCTTTGACAACATTCTTCACTGTTCACAGCTTCATCAATTGTACCATCTACAAACTTGCTAATTCAGTTGTTTACATTTTCTTGCTAATCACTGATATATGTTGCAAACAACAGATGTCCCAGTTCTGATCCTTGTGGAACAGAGGCACTGGCCACAGACCTCCAGCCAGCAACATGCCCCTGCACAACTGTTGCTGGGAGAAGTATCAAAGAGGAGCCTGAGTTAAGCAGCGTGCGTGAACTTTATTCAGCGCTCCTTACTTAAGAATGGTGGGAGAGTTCCCTCTCGAGAACTCTGTGGCTTCCCCAGCCAAGTACAGCTGGGTTTCCTTCATGCTTTCCGGTAATATTTTCTCCCGACCCGATCTCCTGGGTTTGGAATGTCAGCTCGGACATTTCTGTGCTCCCTTTTCCAGTTTCTGATTCTCTGTCCCTCTGCAACTTCCCCTCTCAGCTCATGCAGTTGCTTTGCCAGTTCATTCAAGAATTGTTTGACCCTATCCTTGCCATTGGACATCTCGGGCGCTCCCACTGCCACACCCTGTGGCACCTGCGTAGTCCGTCCGGTCACTAATACAAAGGGGGACTGCCTTGTTCCCTTTGCTGGAGTTGATGTCAATTTAATTAGGATGGTGGGGAGTACTCTAACCCATCTCTGCCTGTCTCTGGGAGGTCCTTAGTCAGACTAGCTTTCAGTGTCTGCTTCATTCCTTCTGCTGTCCCTGAGCTCTGGGGCTGGGATGGGAGATGGGATTTCTGTTCAGTACCAAACAGGGCACACAGCTGTTTAACTACGTTCCCTGTAACATGTGTCCCTTGGTCAGAATCTGCAGGGGAATGCTTCCACCCACTGAGTAAACCTGTTTATTAAGACCCAGCAGGATTTCCTTCCCAGAGATTGGGATGGGGGTGTATGTAAAATCTGTAATTGTTCCATTGGGCCCCTGGGTCCATGCTGCTGCCTCTATTTTAACCTGATTGTTTTTCCTGGCTCATATAGTGTGTACAAGACTACACCCCTTCAACAAAAAGCTGCTGTATCTCTCCCTGTTCCAGGCCTCCCCCTTTAGTGGAGCATCTGATATTGCATTGTATCCTTCCCCATATGGGCCAGTCCATGATATGGTAATGTTTGTCTTATACAGTGTGGTGGCACTGCTGGATCATCCAGACTCTGTCTTGTCCTATTACTGCCCCACCCTTTTCCCGGTCCTGTTTCTCCTGTTGTGGGACTGTTTCTGGGAATATCTTTAAACCTTCCTCTCTCACTTCTGCAGCTACTGCCACTGCCATCTCCTCAAATGTCTGCACTGTTTCAGTCAGTATTTTACCTGCCTTATCCACATACTCACTGCCCTGTTGGTGTGGGGTTTCTACTTTCCTGTGAGCTCTAATCTTCATTATTGCTGCTTCATTGGGAAAGCTATTTCCACTAACTCTCTGACCGGTTCCTCATGCTCTATGTGGCCCCCGGATAAGGTGATGTATCCTCACCGAGCCCAGACCAACACATGGTCATGAACAATACCAAAGGCATGCTGACTGTCTGTGTATATGCTGACTCCCTGACCCCTGGCTAATGCCAGTGCTTCTGTCAGGGCTCGTGATGGTTCTGCCAATTCTGGCCTCCACAAAAGGCCTCCAATAATTAAACAATCTAAAGTTTGCCTTCCCCCTTCGCGATGTGCAGGTGGATAGTTTTAAAATCATGGTCTTTTGTTCCAATGGGATTATCCCCTCTGCCTTCCTGATTTGATCTCCCTGACATGATGTCCCAGGTACGCCTCGACCTACCTTCCCAGTTGCACTCTCTGTGGGTTAATTTTAAGCCCGGCCTGCCTGAACTGACACAATACTATGTTTAATATTTGAATATGTTCTTTCTCACCAACTGAGGTGATGAGGTGTTGGTAAGATTAAATAGACTAACTCCATCAGACTTACATCGGTGGGATATACTGGAATATTATGGGATCCCTGAGGTAACTGGATCCAGGTGTACTGTTTTCCTTCGATAGTAAACACCAGCTTATTCTGCCATTATGGACCAGACCCCATTCACAATATCAAGGGCTGAGACTATATCCTGTTGCGATTTCAATCCATTAAATACAGTGGTGTGGTTCGCTACTGTAGGATACTCTTTAGAGGCGGATTTACTGAGGGAGGTATAATCAATACTGAGGTGGGATGAGTCGTCTGGATTCAGTGAATTAGTCTGGGATACTGTCGGTCTGACTGTTCCCTGCTTCTCTCAATCTGTTTCTGTCACAATTACTGCCTCCCCAGCCCCAGCTTTAATGGGATCCTGTGTGTGTGGGGAGTGAGAGGGCCCTCGATCTTTACACGATCTACAGATAACAACCCACATTCCTGTTTGAGTTCCCCACACTGCTGTTTGGGTCCTAGCTATAACTCCCCAGATTCCCTGACTGTTCCAGTCTCCCTACAAGGTATCTACCCTGGAGATGTCGCCTCTCCTTTGCTTCCTGTCCCGGGCCTGGCCAGGTTGTTCCCATATTACAGTTCGGGTCTCTACATCAATAGTTGCTCCGAACTGTTCTAAAATGGCAACTCCCAGAATGGTCCCTTCCTCAGTTTCACACTCCCATATCTGAGTATATTTTGCCATATCGGTGATCTGCATCGGATTATTTTATCCAGCTTCCTCGATTCCCTCTCCAAATGCTCTCATTTTAGTAATTGACAGGGTGGGGGCAAATCCATATCGGTAACTGATATAGCTGCTCCTGTATTAGTATTTATTAATACAGCAAACACAGCATCAATAAATATTCATGGGCTATGCATGTGCCTACGTGAACACAGGCCACACACAATGTGAACATCTATCTCCCTCTCTCTGCCTACGTTCCTTGGCTATGTGCCCTTTCCTACTTCCCTTGTAACATTGTGGGTCTGGTTCCCCTCCCTGTATTGAAGCTATTCCTCTGTGTTTCTGCGTTTGCCTCAGTTCTCATGACCAATTCAGCATTTGGTTAGAATTATCTCCCACCAGGAGTCCCATGCTTATAATTACAGTTAAATGGGGTCCCATGTCATCTTTTAAATACATCAAACCTATTTCATCATCACAGTTTGGGGTTTGGTAAGCCCCCATGGTCCTTACACACCTCAGGCTTCCTCTCTGTATGATTCTTGATATTACCCTTGGCTCCCTGAGGCACCAAGGTTATTTTAGACCGTCCAGCCTGCCTCCACCCCAGTGTGTCCCTGTAATATCTGTAAATGCCTGGAGCCACTGATCGGCTGTGCACTGGGGGGAACCGGCGTACACCCCCATACTCTCATTGCAGGGACAGATTCTGCTGTACACGTCAGGGTATCTTGGCCTGAGAGATCTTGGCTGACACCATCTTCGGTGAGACTGTGTACCTCAATTAATTCATCCATATTGTCTCAATAAGGCCCATTAATACCATTTCTCTACCAGACTGGGTGTTCATTCACCAACATTTGTCGTTCAGCCGGGTAAACGGTTCAGGTTTGGTTTCTGTCAGTTCCCTTTGTTGCTCCCTACTGTCGAGCCAAGTTGAGCTTTGATGCCGAGCGGTGCCATGGACATGGTCTTCTGGGCCTTACAGGGTGGTGGGTCATCCCACCCATTGCCGTCCCTCTGTTGATACGTGGGCGCTTCATCATCTAACCCGTTCTACCCAGTGTCACCATCCTCACTGTCTTCTGAGGAGAGCAGGGCACTAGGTACACCCCCCACTGTAACTACCAGCTGGCCTTTAGCTTTAAGGCCGCACGTCTGAGAGTCACCACCTTCACTTGTTCCTGTTTCCCATAATAATGTAACACATTCCATCATTCCTGGAATAAAACGGAACAAAATGTGAATTTGGTTTTACTTGAAATATTTATAACTTGACATTCTCTTTACAGATCTATAGAGGTGAGAATTGTACTGTGATTATTTAAGTGAATTTAACATGATCAAACAGTGAAAATAACTTTTAACATCAACGACAATGAATGAACTGAATAATATGTGATCATTTGTACCAGTTCTTGCAATGAAAATTTGATTTTATTTAATGCTTGTCACCCATTACGCCATGGGCATTGTTATTAGGGAATAAAGTAATGGAAGGATATCAGAGAAAATCAATAGACTTTAATTTTAGCTTCACTGCATTAATGAACCAAAACAATATTTGGAAATATGGGTAAACTACATAACAAAGTTTCCAGTGTCATTATTGACGTGACAACTATTTCAGTTTGCAACTTGTTTTGCTCTAAGAATAATTGGAAATGAATTGTGATTATGAATTGACCATTTAAAATGTACTTTGAAGAGAATAATTAGATATATTTTTGGAGGAAATTAGGGAAGGAAATAAGTATGTATACATTGGTATTAATAGTTTAAAATGTTTGGACGTTGACTAGGATTATTTGATTGAGAGAGGCTGCATGATTATAAAGACTAATTCACCTTTTTCATTGCATTGTTGGTTTCACTAGAATCTGTTGTGGTCTAAGCTCTTGTTGTGTGCAATGGGCTGTCACTAATAGCTTCATTAACCTGCGAGTCTCAGATCAGGTTTCCTTTGTCTGTCAGTCAGTCTGTAAGTGTGCGACACACCTGCTTTTCTGAGGGGAAACAGAGACTCTTTTCAAAGGAAATAAGTGGCAGTTCACACACCATCGGCAGGGAAGGGTTTTTCTGAAGAATTTCATTGTCTATCTATAAACCGATGGTACCTGTGTTTGTCAGTTTGTGGAGGATTCAGCCCCTTTGTGCTGAGCTGTTTTATACAAGCAGATGTTTCATTATGTCTTTGCCAAGAATGTTGTTTATTTCCCCTTTTACTGTGATTGTGCAGGTTGGACTATTCTGTGAATCAATAATGTTCAGTAACTGAACATTGAATAGTTTAGACTCTACAGAGTAGTTGCCTTGTTTTCAGCTAATTATTCATTTTTTTTATTTCCGGGTTGTGTAGAATGTTACAGAAACAGGCTCTGAGCAATGTTTCCATTCACTTGTGTTGGAGTCACTGACAGCCACGTGGTCAGTCAGTTTCAGGCTGATGGATCAGTATCTCTGTCCTATTAGATGGTGGTCACTTGCTCAGTTTCTGATGGCTCACCTCAGTGTCAGTCCGTCAGCTGCTGAAACCCTGTATCCAGCATTTGTTCCCTGTCACCATGACTACTCCAATACAGTCCCAGCTTGTCTCCCACATTCAACCTCCATTACCTCATCATCACCTCAGATTCTACTGGCTGTGACCTTGCAGCAAGTTGTGTCAGACACCTACCTCAGTTTTAACCTGATCTATATTATGTTCAGAAAGATATTTTCAAAATTTGGTTCACTGCTTTTAAACCTACCCGTGCCTTCTCCCTGTCCTCCCTGTGTAGTTCCACACCTCCCTGGGGTATCTGCACTTATCCAATTCCAGCTGTGTGAGGGTTTCTTACTTTGTTCTCCTCCCTGTTGGTGGCTTTAGTTTCAGTTGCCTTGAACCTAAACTTGGTCATTCTCTTCCCCCATTCCCTTCAACATTCCTTAATTCTCCCAGTTTGATCAAGGTTTTGGTTCCCACCCTTTGTAGCTCGGTAACAGTCCTGTGGTATCATTGCTGAACTGTTAATGCAGAGACCCAGTGAATATTCTGGGGACCCTCATTCGAATCCCACCACGGCAGATGTGGAACTTGAATTTAATAATCATCTAGAATTATGAGTCTATTGATGAAATTATTCTCCATTGTCAGGAAAAACCCATCTGGGTCACTGGTGTCCTTTAGGGAAGGAAGTTGCCATCCTGACCTGGTCTGGCCTACATGTGACTCCTGACCCACAACAATGTGGTTGATTCTTACCTGCCCTCTGGGGAATAATGTTGCCCACAGCCAGTGGCACCTACATCCCAGTGAATGAATTTTAAACAAAGCGCTCAGTCCGGGGATCATGTGAGAGAGAAGCAGAAGGTGACCATTCAGCCCCTCGAGCCTGCTCCACCATTAGATTAGATTACTTACAGTGTGGAAACAGGCCCTTCGGCCCAACAAGTCCACACCGACCCGCCGAAGCGCAACCCACCCATATCCCTCTTACCTAACACTACAGGCAATTTAGCATGGCCAATTCACCTGACCCGCACATCTTTGGACTGTGGGAGGAAACCGGAGCACCCGGAGGAAACCCACGCAGACACGGGGAGAATGTGCAAACTCCACACAGTCAGTCGCCTGAGGCGGGAATTGAACCCAGGTCCCTGGTGCTGTGAGGCAGCAGTGCTAACCACTGTGCCACCGTGCCGCCCCAAGACCTTCAATAAGACCAGGCCTGATCTGTTAGTGATTTGTCTTCCATCTCCCCTCAACGTCCCTTCACAAGAATCTATCAACTTGTGTCTTAAAATACTCAGTGAGCCCACCTTCTGGGGCAGAGAGTTCCAAATTTGCACAGCCCTCTGATGGGAAACAAATATCATCATCGCTGTCCTGAAAGGGTGAACCCAATTTTAAAGCAGTTCCCTCTAGTTCAGGAATGACCCACAAGTGGAAACATCCTTTCCACATCCACCTTATCAAACCGTTCAGGATGTTAGATACTTCAGTCATGTCACCCCTCACTCTCCCAAACTCTAACTGTAACAAACCCATCCTGTCCAACCGATCCACATTTTATTTCTGTCACTCCGGGTGTGAGTGGGGTTGAAATGTTATGTTATGTTTATTATGCAGTGAATGTGTTGCTTCACTGTGTGGGGTCTAAGAATCAACATGAGCCATACTAGCTTTCCTGTCTCACTGTATTACATATATCTTACATCACTGTCGTGTTTCCATCCCTCCCTACCACATCTAACTAAAAAGAATGACAGAGATCGAGAAAAGTTGTCAGAAAATTTGTTGTTGCATAAAAGGTATTTGGTCTGTTTGTACAGATTGCATTGTAATTGTAGTAACCAGTTAATTAAAAGTTACTGACAAAATATTTTAAGAGGATCTACTGTCGGTGGTGGAAATGCTGCTGGTTCACATAAGAGAGGGCTGGGGTGAATACTGTACTTGGTTTTGATGAGAAAGTTGAGCAAGGTCAGATTCTTTTATCTTTGTCAATAAGGGACAGAGATTGCAGCTAGGACAGTGTGGAGCTGGTTTGATCTTGTAGACATTTTTAAAATATTTATTTGATGTGATGTGGGTGTCACTGGCTGGGCCCAGCATTTATTGCCCATCCCTAGTTGCCCTTGAGAAATTGGTGGTGAGCTGTCTTCTTGAGCCGCTGCAGTCTACCTGCTGTGGGTGTACAGCACAATACCTTTGGGGTGGGGATTTCCAGGATTTTGACCCAGCGACAGTGAAGGAGCAGCTATATATTTCCAATTCAGGGTGATTAGTACCTTATAGGGGAACTTGAAGATCGTTGTCTTTCCATCTAGCTGCTGCTCTTGTCCTTCTCGATGGAAGTGGCCATGGGTTTGAAAGGTGCTGGTTAGTGAATTCCTGCAGTGCATCTTGTAGATAGTATACACTGCTGCTACAGAGCATCAGTGGTAGTGGGGGGTGGATACTTGTGGATGCTGTGCCAATCAACGGGGCTGCTTTGTTCCGGATGGTATCAAGTTTCTTGAGTGTTGTTAGGTTAGCACTATCCAGGCAAGTGGGGAGTATTCCATCACACTTCTGACTTGTGCCTAGTAGCTGTTAGACCGGCTTTCAGGAGACAGCAGTTGAATTACTCTTGTAGCCCCTGTGTTTATGTGGTGAGACCAATTCAGTTTCTGATCAATGATTATTCCCAGGATGTTGATAGTGGGTGTTCAGTGATGGCAACACCATCGAATGTCAAGGGATGGTGGTTAGGTTATTTCTTATACGTGATGGTCATTGCCTGCATTTGTGTGGGATGTATGTTACTTGCCCCTTGTCAGCCCAAACCTGGATATTGTCCAGATCTTGTTGTATTTGGACTTGGACTGTTTCAGTACCTGCGGAGGGAATTCATTATTCATGTTCAATAACCATGGAATTATGCAAATTCCTTTTTCTATCAAATGTCATGGACTGTATCTTGTGGTCACTCTGATATTCACTTTAATTATCTCCTTACTCTCTTCCTGATTCAGACACAGATGTTGGATCATCGATCAGGATAAAATTACATCAATTTCTCCGTCTTCAAAGTGCACTGATAGATTTTCAAAATCTAAGTGTTGCTAACATCGAATTATTGTTCAGTTCAGTAGGGGGTATAAATGTGTAATAATGGCTCAGTACATGAAGTAATGTGAAGATATGGCAGTGTACAAACTCACAATGATTGCGAATATCAATTTTTATTTTAACCATATAAACACAGTTGAATTGTTTTAATTATATTTGACTTCAATGCTCACATTCATTGTATTTCTGATCACAATAAAAGTGAACTATTCCTTGTGACAAAATTATTTAAAATTCATGTCACTTTTTTATGAACACAAAATAGAATCAACACCCATTTGTTCCCTCCTTTACCACTCACAGTCAAGTTTGAATTGTACAATGCTAGCTTAGTACAGCACGGAAACAGGCCATTCAGGCAGCCCGGCCAGGTTCCCTAAACTAAACTAGCCCCATTTTCCTGTGTTTGTTCCATACCCATCTGGACGTTTTCTATCCATGTAACTGCCCAAAAGTTTTTTAGATGTTATAATTGTACCAGCCACCGCCTTTCCTCTCACAGCTCATTCCATGTGAGCCAAACACACTTTGTGAAAAAAGTTGCCCCTCAGATCCCTTTTAAATCTTTCCCCCTTACCTTAAATGTAATTTACACTGTAGAATCTTTATGACTGTAAAGTTATTAAAAGTTGAGAGGTACTTAGAAGCAGCATAATAACATTCATGGTTTAGTCAGTGACCGGAAGCAAATAAATTCAAGATATTGTGAACATTACAATGAACAACAGATACAAGTTGAGAAAATGTTGGATTGAAAAACGATTCAGGAGACACTTAGATATTTTCTAATCAACTCTGAGGTGCTTTGACACATTTCTGTTGAAGGTTGGAATTGAACCCATACCTCCTGGTCTTTCAGTACAGACATTACCAGAGCCCTACATAGTATTCCTATGCAAGAAGGGCAGGACTATAATCACATACTTACTGTGGTTACTCACAGGGAAAACTGCTCAAATATTTATTGTGATAATCAGACTGGGTTGTATTCGACAATTCCAGTGTGTAATGGACCAATAAAAGGAATTAGTAATTTCTAAAAATGTTGGAACGAAGCGACAATGATCTGAAATAAACATAAATCTCATGATAATCAAGTAATTAAATATGTTTGAAGCAGTTATTTATGTACTCAAAATTAAACTGCTTTGTAATGCACATGACTTGGAAGTAAAACATTAGTCATTCAATGTGACTATTAAGCGAAAGATAATTTCCCTCATTTTCACAAAATTGTGATTTCTAAGAATTCAAGATTTCTTGTAAAAGAATAGAGCGAACATTTGTTAATTCTGGTTTGTGTACACAAGAAACACGTGAAATTAATATAATGTTAAACATGAAAAATACTTAGCTCTTATCGTAATAATCAGAAATATAGAAATGTAAGCATTGAAATGAAATACAATCAATACAAGAACGCAAAAAAACTGCGGATACTGGAAATCAGAAACAAAAATAGCTGATAACAAATTTAAGAATGATGAGAAAACCCTTATTGCAATGTAATTGTGCAATATGTTGGAAAGAACTGAAATATTGATGTGAAAACTTGTTAGCCATCTCTTAATTGATAAGACTGATTAATAATCATTTAATTAATATGAGAATTCAAATGAAAGAGAATGAGATAGTTACTATGAGTGTTGGGTGAGAAAACTTTGCTTGATTGCAGGTGTGTTGACCTGAAACGAGTGTAAATATTTCATCATGATACTGGCACTAAGAAATAATAGATTCAACTCTCATGATGGTGTGATAATTGAAATTACAATTAAAGAATAATTAATGTTAGAACTCAACACTTAAAATGATTCAATATTTTCAAAGCAGTTTGTGCTAGATATTCAATAAGATCAGTAAACTGAGAATTAAAATATTGGGTTAATTTCAAAACAAAAATCATACCTTCAGAGATTATTCATCAGAATAGTTTTGTCATTGAAATAAACCTCATTTATTCAAGAATTCTGCATTTTCCTCATTTTCTGTCTTTTTCCCACAGGGATCTGCACTGGAACCCTTCCGTTTGCAGGACAAATATATGCAAGTGACATGGATTAAAATCTAATTTGGTGAGTTAATAAGTTTGCAGACGATTCAAAGTTCAGTGCAGTTGTGGATAATGTAGAGGGTTGTCAAAGAATGCAGCAGGAAAAAGATAAATTGCAGATATGGGCAGAGAAATTAAAGGCAATGTTTAATCCACACAACTGTGAGGTGTTTCACTTTGGGAGCTCAAATATTAAGGAAAAGTAGGTAATGGCAGGGCCCTGAACAGCTTTGTTGTTCGAAGGAATTTTGGTGTTCAAGACCATGGCTCCCTGAAAGTGACCATGCAAGTAGATAGGGTGGTCAGGAAGGCAAATGGCATGCTTATCTTTATTGGTCAGGGAACTGGTTACACGAGTAAGGATGGCATGTTGCAACTTTATAAGACTTTGGTTAAGGCATACTTAAAGTATTGTATTCACTTCTATTTGCCACATTATAGGACGGGTATGGAGGCTTTGGAGAGGGCACAGAGGACGTTTACCAGGATGCTGCCTGGATTTGGAGACATGAGAAAAACTCAGGTTGCTTTTTTGTGGAGTGGCGGAGGATGGAGGAAGAATTGATGCAAGTCTATTCAATCAGGAGATACGGAAATAGGGCTGACAGTCAAAATGGTTTTCCCAGAGTTGAAATGTCAAAAGTAAGTGACATGCGTTTAAGGTTAGGGGAGACAGTTCAAGGCTGCAAATGTGTTGCTGGTCAAAGCACAGCAGGTTAGGCAGCATCTCAGGAATAGAGAATTCGACGTTTCGAGCATAAGCCCTTCATCAGGAATAAGAGAGAGAGAGCCAAGCCGGCTGAGATAAAAGGTAGGGAGGAGGGACTAGGGGGAGGGGCGATGGAGGTGGGATAGGTGGAAGGAGGTCAAGGTGAGGGTGATAGGCCGGAGTGGGGTGGGGGCGGAGAGGTCAGGAAGAGGATTGCAGGTTAGGAGGGCGGTGCTGAGTTGAGGGAACCGACTGAGACCCGGTGGGGGGAGGGGAAATGAGGAAGCTGGAGAAATCTGAATTCATACCTTGTGGTTGGAGGGTTCCCAGGCGGAAGATGAGGCGCTCCTCCTCCAGCCGTCGTGTAGTTGTGTTCTGCCGGTGGAGGAGTCCAAGGACCTGCATGTCCTCGGTGGAGTGGGAGGGGGAGTTAAAGTGTTGAGCCACGGGGTGATTGGGTTGGTTGGTTCGGGCGGCCCAGAGGTGTTCTCTGAAGCGTTCCGCAAGTAAGCGGCCTGTCTCACCAATATAGAGGAGGCCACATCGGGTGCAGCGGATGCAATAGATGATGTGTGTGGAGGTACAGGTGAACTTGTGGCGGATATGGAAGGATCCCTTGGGGCCTTGGAGGGAAGTGAGTGTGGAGGTGTGGGCGCAAGTTTTACATTTCCTGCGGTTGCAGGGGAAGGTGCCGGGGGTGGAGGTTGGGTTGGTGGGGGGTGTGGATCTGACAAGGGAGTCACGAAGGGAGTGGTCCTTGCGGAACGCTGATAGGGGAGGGGAGGGAAATATATCCTTGGTGGTGGGGTCCGTTTGGAGGTGGCGGAAATGGCGGCGGATAATACGTTGTATGCGCAGGTTGGTGGGGTGGTAGGTGAGAACCAGTGGGGTTCTGTCTTGGTGGCGGTTGGAGGAGCGGGGCTCAAGGGCGGAGGAGCGGGAAGTGGAGGAGATGCGGTGGAGGGCATCGTCGATCACGTCTGGGGGGAATCTGCGGTCCTTGAAGAAGGAGGCCATCTGGGTTGTGCGGTGTTGGAATTGGTCCTCCTGGGAGCAGATGCGGCGGAGACGAAGGAATTGGGAATATGGGATGGCGTTTTTACAGGGGGCAGGGTGGGAGGAGGTGTAGTCCAGGTAGCTGTGGGAGTCAGTCGGTTTATAATAGATGTCTGTGTTGAGTCGGTCGCCCGAGATAGAAATGGAAAGGTCTAGGAAGGGGAGGGAGGAGTCTGAGACAGTCCAGGTGAATTTCAGGTCGGGATGGAAGGTGTTAGTAAAGTTGATGAACTGTTCAACCTCCTCGTGGGAGCACGAGGCAGCGCCGATACAGTCATCGATGTAGCGGAGGAAAAGGTGGGGGGTGGTGCCAGTGTAGTTGCGGAAGATGGACTGTTCCACATATCCTACGAAGAGGCAGGCATAGCTGGGGCCCATGCGGGTGCCCATGGCAACTCCTTTAGTTTGGAGGAAGTGGGAGGATTGAAAAGAGAAGTTATTCAGGGTGAGGACCAGTTCAGTCAGTCGAAGGAGGGTGTCAGTGGAAGGGTACTGGTTAGTGCGGCGGGAAAGGAAGAAGCGGAGGGCTTTGAGTCCTTCGTGATGGGGGATGGAGGTGTACAGGGACTGGATGTCCATAGTGAAAATAAGGCGTTGGGGACCGGGGAAGCGAAAATCCTGGAGGAGGTGGAGGGCGTGGGTGGTGTCCCGAACGTAGGTGGGGAGTTCTTGGACTAAAGGGGACAGGACCGTGTCGAGGTATTGGGAGATGAGTTCGGTGGGGCAGGAGCAGGCTGAGACAATGGGTCGGCCGGGGCAGGCAGGTTTGTGGATTTTGGGCAGGAGGTAGAAACGGGCGGTGCGGGGTTGTGGGACTATGAGGTTGGAGGCGGTGGATGGGAGATCCCCTGAGGTGATGAGGTCCTGGATGGTCTGGGAGATGATGGTTTGGTGGTGGGAGGTGGGGTCGTGGTTACATTTCCTGCGGTTGCAGGGGAAGGTGCCGGGGGTGGAGGTTGGGTTGGTGGGGGGTGTGGATCTGACAAGGGAGTCACGAAGGGAGTTACATTTCCTGCGGTTGCAGGTTACAAGTTCACCTGTAACCTTCCATATCCGCCACAAGTTCACCTGTAACCTTCCATATCCGCCACAAGTTCACCTGTAACCTTCCATATCCGCCACAAGTTCACCTGTACCTTCCATATCCGCCACAAGTTCACCTGTACCTTCCATATCCGCCACAAGTTCACCTGTAAAACTTGCGCCCACACCTCCACACTCACTTCCCTCCAAGGCCCCAAGGGATCCTTCCATATCCGCCACAAGTTCACCTGTACCTCCACACACATCATCTATTGCATCCGCTGCACCCGATGTGGCCTCCTCTATATTGGTGAGACAGGCCGCTTACTTGCGGAACGCTTCAGAGAACACCTCTGGGCCGCCCGAACCAACCAACCCAATCACCCCGTGGCTCAACACTTTAACTCCCCCTCCCACTCCACCGAGGACATGCAGGTCCTTGGACTCCTCCACCGGCAGAACACAACTACACGACGGCTGGAGGAGGAGCGCCTCATCTTCCGCCTGGGAACCCTCCAACCACAAGGTATGAATTCAGATTTCTCCAGCTTCCTCATTTCCCCTCCCCCCACCTTGTCTCAGTCGGTTCCCTCAACTCAGCACCGCCCTCCTAACCTGCAATCCTCTTCCTGACCTCTCCGCCCCCACCCCACGCCGGCCTATCACCCTCACCTTGACCTCCTTCCACCTATCCCACCTCCATCGCCCCTCCCCCTAGTCCCTCCTCCCTACCTTTTATCTCAGCCGGCTTGGCTCTCTCTCTCTTATTCCTGATGAAGGGCTTATGCTCGAAACGTCGAATTCTCTATTCCTGAGATGCTGCCTAACCTGCTGTGCTTTGACCAGCAACACATTTGCAGCTGTGATCTCCAGCATCTGCAGACCTCATTTTTTACTCGGAGACAGTTCAAGGGGCATGTGAGGGGCAATTTGTTTTTTACAAAGGGAGTGGTAGGTGTCTGGAATGAACTTCCAGGGTTGATGGTAGAGGCAGATACTTTAGGGCTTTTTAAATGTTCATTTAGATAATTTGGAAGGATATGGACCAAGGGTAGACCGAAGGGGTGAGTTTATTTTGCATTATGTTCCGCACAACGTTATGGGCCAAAGGGCCCATTCCTGTGTTGCACAGATCTTTGAGAGAAAATTCATGTCTAACACATATGACATTTAATCTAATCAATATTTAGTCACTGGTGTCAAAAATAGGAATAAAATAAGTAGAGAATGAACTTGACTCTAAGCTAAAGATATATTTTGTCATTTACACAGGTAATGCTTTGGTATTTTTTTCTGAATTATCAGCTTTGATGGAGATGTGTTGAAAATGTTTGCAGTTACTGATCTGCTGAACCAAAATGACCCCTTTTAAACTGATGATTGGACTAGAAACCTTTTAGAAAACTTGAAAATATTTGGTAAGGTGAGATGCACATCATAATTTAATCCTATATTTCTTATTGACAATACTCCAATAAAACATTTTTTTACGTCTATACCAAAAAGAGCGATTTTCCATCCAATGCTCATTGGAAATATCTGAATGCCACTCATTTCAGCAATCAAAGTAACCATAGCCTCATCGATTAAGAGATATCTAATGACATTTCGCCAATAATTACTGTTTATTTCGGCACATTGTATGTTCAAACAGCAATGTGAGATTTCTCTTTAATATTCAGTTCACTGACAGCATATTAATAATTTAGTTATTGCTAATATCTAATAACTGATCAATCCAGTAAGGGATATAAAAGTGGAAATATGGCTCAGTACATCAACTGATTGAAAGATATTGCAGTGTTCAATCTCCCAATTATTGTGAATATCGATGTATATTTTGATTTGATTTGAATATATTTTTCTTCAACGTGAAGGTTTATTGCATTTCTGATCTCAGCAAGGGTTAAATATTTTAAAGCTAAAAAAATTCAAATTCGTGACTTTTTTTGTAAAAACGAGAAAAAAAAACTTACATGTGTTTGTTCTTCCCTTTATCAATCAGAGTACATTTTGAATTGTTGGAAGTTGTACATTTGTGTAAGGAAGGGGAGCTGCCTGCAGCTGAATAGTCACAGTGAATAAATCTTTTTGGTGATAAGCATTCTAATTATCTTTTCATTATCAGAAAAATTACTTTAAACATATTCAGCAGTTGTATTTTTCATGAATTTACAATAAGCGCATGATATGTCTATTTATTTTTCCTTCAATTGTCACGATAGTAATTTTTACGTAAGAGCCTATATACTTAGTACCATCATTATTGTGAATTACCACTTCATTCTCAGTCCATTGCATAGAAACAGTCGAATTAATTCCCAGCCCAATTATAGGAGTGGACACTGGTTAGTTTTCATTTGAGTAATCACAATTAATTATAATCCCACCCTTCCTTGGTGGGAACATAATGAAAGGAACCCGTGGAACTCCAGTAGAGTGTCTCCCACGAGACCAGGAAGTGTGCGTTGAGTTCTCATCTTCAACAGAGATGCACCAAAACAGCTTCGAATGGTGATTAGAAAATATCTAAGCAGAGTTTGAATTGCTTTTCAATCCAATTTTGGATTTGCTCTGTCTGTTGTTCATTCCAATAATCACAGAATCTGCAATTTATTATCTTCAGGTCATTAATAAATGTATGTATCACATTACATTTTCTCTAAATTTTAGATTTGAGGACACTGTAGTTTTTCAAATTTAAAATATCTAAATAATGACATTCATTTTATTTAATCAAAATACCTTACTACTTCCACTTATCTCACTTTGTGTATGATGGCTTCAATGCATTTTGCTAAGCAATTCTACTCAACATAAAGATTTTGTTGACTTTAAATAGTATCTTTAGCACTCAATTATCAATCTATTCCTAAATCAAAGAATCATGGAGTCATAGAATCCCTACAGTGTTGAAACAGGCTACTTGGCTCAACAAGTCCACACTGACCCTCCGAAGAGTAACCCACCCAGACACATTCCCTTGCTCTATTACTCGACATTTCCCCTGACTAATGCACCTAACCTACATATCCGTGAACACTATGGGCAATTTAGCATGGCCAACTCACCTAACCTGTAGACTTGTATACTATGGCATTGTTATTGAAATCAATGCTCACACAAAACACTATTCCATAAAGCCAGACAATGGTCTCATGATCATTTAATTACTGTTCAGTGGAATAATCTGAGTAACTGTCTTATTATTCCTGAGATCAATCACCACAGTAAGCATCTGATTATCATTCCCTCCAGTAAATACAATGAGTGTCTTCTGAAATTTCTGTTCTGTAATTATCCAAGATATGTATTGCGTACAGCAGTGTTTATTCTTCATTATGAGTGGCCAAGGATTCTAACAGCCATTGATCTTGATCTTATTGTTACTGAGTGCAGTAACCACAGTAAACATTTGGTTATAATTCTTGCCAATAAATACAAGAGCTATCCTCTTACTTTTCAGCCCAGCAATTACACATGATACTTGTTACTCAAAGTAGTATTTATTCTCTATTACGATTGGTCAAGAGCACTAACAGCAAGACTTGTCAATAGTCCTGATTTGTACATGTTTTCAAATAGGTTTTCAGTCCAATTATTTCAAAAAAAGAGTCATTTGACTTAGTTCAAATGTAGATGTAAACATTTTCGGATCATTTCCATTCAAAGTATTTATTTGCTTATTCGGATCAAACTTGAATTTGCTTCTGTAAATTCCATTTGCTGTGTTTTCCATTCATGGAAGCACTCGTTAATTGGTCCTCATTTACATCTTAAATCTGATGCAAATTTGAAATACTGATTACAGTGAAATTATATGAATTGTGGGCGGCATGGTGGCACTGCTGCCTCACAGCGCCAGGGGCCCTGGTTCAATTTCCACCTCAGGCAACTGTCTGTGTGAAATTTACACATCCCCCCCGTGTCTGTGTGGGTTTTTTCCGGGTGCTCCGGTTTCCTCCCACAGTCCAAAAAATGGACAGGTTAGGTGAATTGACCATACTAAATTGCCCGTAGTGAAGGGGTAAATGTAGGGAAATGAGTGTGGGTGGGTTGCTCTTTGGAGGGTCAGTGTGGACTTGTTGGGCCAAAGGGCCTGTTTCCACACTGTAAGTAATCTAATCTAATCTAATCTATAAATGTGTGGTCTCTAAAAGAAAGCCATGGAAGGCTAGATAGAGTTCTTGAACAGCCTGTATATTTGAATGAAAAAAACAATTCCTTCCAAAAAACAAAGTTAAGAAATCACACAAAACCAGGTTATAGTCCGACAGGTTTATTTGGAAGCGCTAGCTTTCGGAGTGCTGCTCCTTCAACCAACTGATGAAGGAGCAGCGCTCTGAAAGCTAGTTCTTCAACATAAACCTGTTGGTGCATAACCTGGTGGTGCTTGATTTTTTAAACTTTGTACTGCCCAATCCAACACTGGCACCACCAAATCATTCCAAAAACACTCTACATATGTACCTTTTAACAATTCAATAATCCTGCAACAGGATTACAATTCTCAGTTTAACTATTTTAATAAATATCTAATCAATATCTAACAACTACTGGAAAACATAAATCATTTTATCTGTTAAAACACAAAATTTAATTATCAATTCATTGTTATCACGGTATCTGAACTATATTTTCACTCTCCAGTGATGTGGGCGGCACGGTGGCACAGTGGTTAGCACTGCTGCCTCACAGCGCCTGAAGACCTGGGTTCAATTCCCGACTCAGGCGACTGACTGTGTGGAGTTTGCACGTTCTCCCCGTGTCTGCGTGGGTTTCCTCCGGGGGCTCCGGTTTCCTCCCACAGTCCAAAGATGTGCGGGTCAGGTGAATTGGCCATGCTAAATTGCCCGTAGTGTTAGGTAAGGGGTAATGTAGGGGTATGGGTGGGTTGCGCTTCGGCGGGTCGGTGTGGACTTGTTGGGCCGAAGGGCCTGTTTCCACACTGTAAGTCTAATCTAATCTAATCTAATGTGAAGTGACCCTTGGACAGAAATTATACATTCTAAATTCACCTACAGCCAGATAAATCGAGGCAAACGCACAATTAATCAAACTAAGTCAAACAGCAGCGAGAATCAATCAGTTCCAGGATGACCCAAATTTTCTAACACCTTGACTTCCAGCTAATGCCTGAGCATTATATACCTCTCTTGAAAATGTCAACAATGAAGGGTTTTTGCACCAACACATTGAATGCTTTGAATCCAGCTAATGACCACATGTAGACATTTGTCACAAAACTATTAATCATTGGGTGGCGCGGTGGCACAGCGGTTATCACTGCTGCCTCACAGTGCCAGAGACCCGGGTTCAGTGCCCGCCTCAGGTGACTGACTGTGTGGAGCTTGCACATTCTCCCCGTGTCTGCGTGGTATTCCTCCGGGTTCTCCGGTTTCCTCCCACAATCCAAAAATGTGCAGGTTAGGTGAATTGGCCATGCTAAATTGCCTGTAGTGTTAGGTGAAGGAGTAAATGTAAGGGAATGGGTCTGGGTGGGTTGTGCTTCAGTAGGTCCGTGTGGACTTGTTGGGCCAAAGGGCCTGTTTCCACACTGTAAGTAATCTAATCATTTTCCAAATCATGGAAAATATATCAAAGGTCTTGAAATCAAAGTAATCACTGCACATAAAGTCATAAGATGGTTTTCAAGGCCACCTGATAATTGTTCAGTGAAAAGCCTTTTGTCAGTATCATATTGTTCTCAGGATAAGTAAACACAGCAGACATCACGCTATCACATCATCCCAAAGATATGCAAGAGATACCTTCTTATAATTTACACACCACATGTTCCCATGTCAATAATCACACTTCATTATTTGTGACTGAGGATGCTGATAGTAACATGTATCGAGATGAAGGAATTCCTAAATATAGGTGAGTTTTCTGATAGGTTCCCTCCAATCATCATGTTAAGAAAATGTAATTGTGGCTAAGTACATTGTGAACAGATCCCCATTAAACCTTTTCACGTGTTTACTCAGAGACACTATTGAAACATTTCCTCTATAAATGCTGTTGACTGTATTTCGCTGTAATACCCATGTTCCTTATCGATTTATTTTCTTTGTAATGCTGACACAAATGACTGAATATTGATGACATGGAAAATTGAATGGATTATATATTGTATTTCTACAGAAGAAAAGCTGAGACAGCAAGTACAGATTGCAGGAGTATCTGAGAATGTTGAATGACCAAACAGTTCTGATCAATAATCACTGCATATCGAATGTATTTTCCAAACCATCATGCCAGCATTCTAGTTCTCAGCTCACTGATACTAATTACTGTGTCATCGATATCAGAGCAAACTCGTTTGGAAATATTGAATCATTTAATGTGTCAGCATTCTAAAATAAATTACCAATTCATTGTTAGACCAACATCACACAATAATTCTGTTTATGTTTAGTAACAAGTATCATGAGATTCACATTTCAATTTAAACCATTATTTCTTCGTGCCAATTTTACAAAGGAAAATGGATCTTTTTTTCCCAGGTCAACACAACTATGAACCAAGCAATGATTCCTCATCCAACACTCACAGGAAATATCTGATGCCTTCTCATTTGAATGTTCACAGAAATCATTGGATTAATATTCGACATTACAAATGAAGATACATCTAATTGTTTTAGACTCCAATAATTAATGTTCATTTCTACATGTTACAGATAGCAGTATGAAGTTTCTAATTATTTTAAGTTTGCAGTGACCTGTTTTAAGACAAATTTTTCCTTATATCTAATATTTAATCACTGATGAAATCCAGTATATTTGGCTTTAAGTGTGGAATTAAGTCTCAGTGACGTAGGCATATTGCACGGTATTGTTCCCTAATGGTAGCGAATGCAGGTTTGTATTTTAATACTGAAATCCTGGTTGATTTGCTGTTGTAGGGGTGCCCTGTCCCATCTGGAATAGAATGGCCTATGTTGGCTCATACAAGATGCCCGACAAACAAAAAGACGCAACCTGCCTTAGAATTAAAACACAAGATGGTGGAGGAGAGATAAACTAACAGTCTGTTCCAATCTTGATGAAAGAAAATAATATTTTGTAAAATCCTACTCCAGGTCCATAAGTATGCCAGTCCAGACAGTAATATTCCAGACAATAATAAGAACATGCCAGATACAGAAAAACGACCAACCCTGACCTTCATTAATGAAAGAATAATTGTCCCAGTGAATGAATAAACACCAGCTGCAGGATACAGCCCAGTTAACTTTCACAGCAGCTATCAGGGCAACAGACAGGGTTCATTTGTCAGAAACAGTTACTATTTTAAAGTTGCTCAGAACATTAAAAAAAACTTCTAATTGCAGATTCTTGAGAATTGTGGACAAGGCAGAGTGCGAGGCTGGAAGGAGTGTAATAATTAACTTTGTAAACTGAAGAAATAAGATACATTGAGAGATACCAATGCCGGGAGATTTTAGGACTTTTTAAACATCATGAAACAATAGGAAGCTGGGGCTATCCATAACAATGTCCATCTGAGATCGGGTGTCTGTATAAGGAGGGAAGGACTGTAACCACATTGCATGTGGCCATTGTAATACAGCAAGTGTGTAAAATTACTGCTTTTACTGTACACTTTACAGTGTGTCATGGGCCTACATTCTGAGATTGGCCTTGGGGGATGATCCCTGCAAGGCATTCAAAAAGGTCCCCGACAGTAGGCTATTGTACAAACTGCAGAGGAATGGGATTGTGGGAGATACAGCAGTTTGGAACAGTAATTGGCTTGCTGAAAGAAGACAGAGGGTGGTGGTTGATGGGAAATGTTCATCCTGGAATCCAGTTACCAGTGGTGTACCGCAAGGGTCGGTGTTGGGTCCACTGCTGTTCGTCATTTTTATAAACAACCTGGAAGAGGGCGTAGAAGGGTGGGTTAGTAAATTTGCAGACGACACTAAGGTCAATGGAGTTGTGGATCATGACGAAGGATGTTGTAGGTTACAGAGAGACATAGATAAGCTTCAAAGCTGGGCTGAGAGTTGGCAAATGGAATTTAATATGGATAAGTGTGATGTGATTCACTTTGGTTAGAGTAACTGTAATGCAAAGTACTGGGCTAATGGTAAGATTCTTGGGAGTGTAGATGAGCAGAGAGATCCCAGTGCCCAGGTACACAGATCCTTGAAATTTGCCACCTAGGTTGACAGGCTTGTTAAGAAGGCATACAGTTTTTTAGATTTTATTAACAGAGGGATCGAGTTCTGGAATCATGCGGCCGCACTTGGAGTATTGTGTACAGTTCTGGTCACTGCATTATAAGAAGGATGTGGAATCTTTGGAAAGGGTGCAGAGGAGATTTACTCGGATGTTGCCTGGTATGGAGGGAAGGTCTTATGAGGAAAGGCTGAGGGACTTGAGGCTGTTTTCGTTGGAGAGAAGAAGGTTGACAGGTGACTTATTAGAGACATATAAGATAATCAGAGGGTTAGATAGGGTGGACAGGGAGCGCGTTTTTCCAAGTATAGTGATGGGGAGCACAAGGTGGCATAACTTGAAATTGAGGGGTGATAGATATAGGACAGATGGGAGAGGTAGTTTCTTTACTCAGAGAGTAGTAAGGGTTTGGAATGCTTTTTTGCCACCTCCAAACGGACCCCACCACCAGGGATATATTTCCCTCCCCTTCCCTATCAGCGTTCCGAAACGACGACTCCCTCCGTGACTCCCTCGTCAAGTCCACACCCCCCACCAACCCAACCTCCACTCCCGGCACCTTCCCATGCAACCGCAAGAAATGCAAATTGTGCGCCCACACCTCCCCCCTTACTTCCCTCCAAGTCCCCAAGGGATCCTTCCATATCCGCCACAAATTCACCTGCACCTCCACACACATCATTTATTGCATCCATGCACCCGATGTGGCCTCATCCATATTGGGGAGACAGGCCGCCTATTTGCGGTAGGTTCCAGAGAACACCTCTGGGACACACGGACCAACCAACCCAACCACCCCGTGGCTCAACACTTCAACTCCCCCGCCTACTCCACCAAGGACATGCAGGTCCTTTGACTCCTCCATCGCCAGACCATAACAACACGACGGTTAGAGGAAGAGCGCCTCATCTTCCGCCTAGAAACTCTCCAACCACAAGGGATGAACTCAGATTTCTCCAGTTTCCTCATTTCCCCTCCCCCCACCTTGTCTCAGTCAAATCCCTCGAACTCAGCACCACCTTCCTAACCTGCAATCTTTTTCCTGACCTCTCCGCCCCCACCCCACACCAGCCTATCACCCCCACCTTGACGTCCTTCCACCTATCGCATTTCCAACGTACCTCCCCCAAGTCCCTCCTCCCTACCTTTTATCTTAGCCTGCTGGACACACTTTCCTCATTCCTGAAGAAGGGCTTATGCCCGAAACGTCGATTCTCCTGTTCCTTGGATGCTGCCTGAACTGCTGCGCTTTTCTAGCAATACATTTTCAGCTCTGATCTCCAGCATCTGAAGTCCTCACTTACTCCTATGGAATGCTTTGCCTGCAACTGTAGTAGATTCGCCAACTTGAAGTACATTTAAGTTGTCATTGGACAAGCATATGGACGTACATGGAATAGTGTAGGTTGGATGGGCTTCAGATTTGTATGACAGGTTGGCGCAACATCGAGGGCCGGAGGGCCTGTACTGCACTGTAATATTCTATGTTCTATGTTCAATGGTTGCAACATAAATAAACATCTCCCACTTCCCAGAGTTCTGCCTGCCTTCTGAGTCTTCATTCAGTGGAAAACACTCCTGCAGCTATGATGACACTTCAATTCAATACAAACACTTTGTGTGAAATTATTACTTTCAGAGCAATATAATTTCCATGTTAAAATTGTTTTACTTTTTATGTGTGCAAGGAAACAATGTAGGTACATCCATTTATTATTTAGTTCAACTAACACAAAATTTTAATTTATTGGAAACACTACACTGGGGTGAAAAGAACAATTCTTCAGCTCAAATCTCACATTAAATGGCTGTTTCTATTTTTCAAATCCTATGACCTCCAAAACAATATTTATTTAATTTCATAAGAAGAAAAGAAAACTGCTTTTGAAATGTTGAGATAGTTTCTTTTTCCTCCAACATTAGTTTTCAATGAAAAATAATCCCACAATTATCAGTCATTTGGTACAAAATGACTCCTGGGACCAAACGTCATTAACCCGACCTTTCCTTCACAATCATACTCACTTTCCTGGCCTAATTATTGTCTTCCTAATTCTGACATAAATGTCTAAACATTTATCATGGTAAAAATTACATTAATTAAATAGATATGTCTCTACAAAAAATCAATTGTTGCTGAGTGTTTTTTAATTATTAAAGCCACCTTTAACATTTTAATTTTCAGTTTATTAGTATTAATGAATATACAATCGACATCAGAGCAAAGTGCACTCAAAATATTAAGTCAATTTATCTATCAGGATTTTAGAAACAATTATCAATTCCAATAATCATAGTATTTGTTATTTACTTTCTTCAGGGCAATAATAATAGAATGTATCTAATTCCACTCCATCAATATTCCTTGGAAAATATTTGAGAATATTGCAGTCATAAAGATGAAATATACAAAGGAATTATATTCATTGATTTTGTTTTGTTCTGAAGAGCTTAGTTCGGACAACACATAGAACTTGATGCTCCAGTGCTACAAATATTAGAAAATAATATTGTTCTTCTTCAGTAAAATAAACAAATGCCACTTGCTATTATTTATCATTTTTTAGTTATTGATCTGTTTGTGAAATGTGTGAGATGTTTAGTTGTCCACTCACCTATTTATGTTGAATGTAAGATTGAAATGCTGTGAAAATATCAGGGTGTGTTCGTTTGAAAATTGACTTTACATATTTCTCACTTACCTCATTTATTGCATGATGTCTTAAGTGTGTTTTGCTCAGCAATTCTAATAAATATTTTAAAATGTCTCATCTTAAATAAGATCCTTCACACCCAAATATCAGTCTGTTCCTAATTCATGTAAATACCTCAATTTTATTGAAATCAGTGTTAACACAAAACACTGCACATAAAGCAACACAAAGTTCCTTATCACCACCTGATTACTGAGTAAATACCTTATTGTTCCTGAGACTAATAACAACAGTAAGCATTTGTCTACTATTCCCTGCAGTAAGTGCAATTGATATCTTATATTTCAGTCTAGTCGTCAACGATGATTTATATTGTTTAAACCAATAATTCTACTTTATCATGGACATTGACTGGAATACAAGAACATTGGGAACAAAAGTTTTGTCATTCTAACAATTTTTAAGCTTTTTGTTGTGTGCAACAGACAATTCAAATTATAACCATTTTTGTTGCAAATTCAACAAATGCTTCATTTCAAATTTGTGAAATTCCTACATTTTTGCAAAAAGGTTAGTCGCCACTGTATGTTTCATATTAAAGGACTGCTTTTTCAAATCATGTGTGCTACAAAATGATTATTGCTATCATTTCATTGTAAGAATAGAACAGCTTTGATCACGTCGATTGTTTTTTGCCGTTTCTATTCCGACATTATTCATTATTGTACAATAATGACAAAATTATTAAAATTGCTTTATATACCACATGCTGTTGACTACATTGTTTGTTCAATTTCCTGTTTACTTTCATGATCTACTAATTCTCTTCCTAATTCTGACACAAATGCTTAAACATTCATCATCATATTAATCATATAAATCAATGTAACACATCTCTACAAGGAGTTCAGTGGATGGAAATTCACAATTCTTGTATAATGTCTATGTTTGTGTTAAAAAAGGAGCTTGTTCAATAATCACTGCATGGCTCATTGTTTTCTTCAATCCATAAAACTAGGTCCTATTCCTCAGGTTATTGATCTTAATAAATATTCAATCAACATCACAGTAACGTGCTTTTGAAATATTGAATCATTTTAATTCTTCATGTCCAGCACTAATTATCAAGACATTGTCATTACAATAATGGCACAATTTTTAAGAAAGCCTTTGAACAGATATAGTAGGATTCACATTTAAATTTAATCCATTGTTTCTTAGTACTACTACTACAGTGTGAAAATGCATTTATTTTGCAGGTCACCTATCCCACAACAGAACCAATGACTTCCCATCCAACATCATTGCAAATATCTGATGTTTGCTCATTAGAATGATCAGCCTTAATCTCAGCCTTAAAATACAGGGAACTGTAATTACTTTTCTTTGAATTAATTCCAGTTCATTTCGAGACATCGCTCAGTGCCATAGCAAAATGAGGTTTCTCGTTATTACTTAATACATTGATAGACTTTGACGATTTAATTGTTGTTGTTATCTAATAATTTTTAATATTCATTCAATCCAGTACATTGTGCAAATGTGGAATTACGGCACAGTACGTGAACTACTGTAAAGATTTTGCAGGGTACAATGTCACAATCATTGTTAATATCAATTTTTATTTTACCTGTGGAAACATAGTTGAATTCATTTAATTAAATTTCACTTCACTGCTAAGATTTATCATGTTTGGAATCAAAATAAGACTTAAGGATTTTTCATGCAACAAAGTCAAATGATAAAGAACTAACATCTCTTTCTTGTTTCATTCAAAAATAACAATAAATTTTGGATTTTTGTAAGTTATGTATTTTTGGAAAGAAGGAATGTTGTCTTCAGTCGAATGCTCGCATTGAATCACTAATTCACAGTATCTGCTGTTTATTCTCTTCGAGTTCTCAAGAAAATAAATTAACTAGTTCTGCTGGCTGTAAATTCATGGAAAATATTTGAGAATGTTGTGGTCTTAAAGGTGAAAAGGCTAAGTGATCATAAGTGATCAGGTTTTTTTTTGTTCAAAAGAGTTTGATTCAAACATTTCGAACACATACATTGTCATTCTGCAGTATTTCAAACGTGTAAAACAAGTCGCTTTCTTCATTTGTGAAATAAATAAATGCCACTTCCAATTATTCATTAGTCAGCTAATTACCTACGTTTGTTATTAAAAATTGCAATTCGTCTAAATATTGTTATGACCTTTGATCAAATTAAATTTCTAATTAATGTTCATTCATGAATTTTCTTTTTTTTTGTTTTCCATTCACCTATTCATATTGAATGTAAATTTGACATGCTTTGACAATATCGGAGTGTGTTCATGTGAAATATGTCTTTGGTGGTGCTGGAATAGCAAAGTATGTCAGGCAGCATCTGAGGAGCAGCAGAAACCACGTTTCAGGCATAAGCCTTCATCACCTTATTGAATTCTTTGAGGTGGTGACCAAGCATGTGGATGAGGGTAGAGCAGTGGATGTAGTGCACATGGATTTTAATAAGACATTTGATAAGGTTCCCCATGGTAGGCTTATGCAGAAAGTCAGGAGGCATGGGATAGAGTGAAATTTGGCCAGTTGGATAGAAAACTTGCTAACTGGTCAAAGTCAGAGAGTGGTGGTAGATGGTAAATATTCAGCCTGGAGCCCAGTTACAAGTGGAGTTCCGCAGGGATCAGTTCTGGGTCCTCTGCTGTTTGTAATTTTTATTAATGACTTGGAAGAGGGAGTCGAAAGGTGAGTCAGTCAATTTGCAGATGATGCGAAGATTGGTGGAGTTGTGGATAGTGAGGAGGGCTGTTTTCGGCTGCAAAGGGACTTAGATATGATGCAGAGCTGGGCTGAGGAGTGGCAGATGGAGTTCAACCCTGTCAACTGTGAGGATGTCCATTTTGGAAGGACAAATAAGAATGCGGTATACAGGGTTAACAGTAGGGTTCTTAGTAAGGTGGAGGAGCAGAGGGATCTTGGGGTCTGTGTTCATAGATCTTTGAAAGTTGCCACTCAGGTGGATAGAGCTTGTAAGAAGGCCTATGGTGTATTAGCGTTCATTAGCAGAGGGCTTGAATTCAAAAGTCGTGAAGTGATGTTGTAGCTGTACAGGACCTTGGTTAGGCCACATTTGGAGTACTGTGTGCAGTTCCAATCGCCTCACTTTAGGAAAGAATTGGAAGCTTTGGAGAGGGTGCAGAGAAGATTTACCAGGATGTTGCCTGGAATGGAGAATAGGTTGTACGAGGATAGGTTGAGAGTGCTAAGCCTTTTCTCATTGGAACGGCAAAGGATGAGGGGTGACTTGATAGAGGTTTATAAGATGATCAGAGGAATAGATAGAGTAGACAGTCAGAGACTTTTTCCCCAGGTACAACAGAGTGTTACAAGGGGACATAAATTTAAGATGAAGGGTGGAAGGTATGGGGGAATGTCAGGGGTAGGTTCTTTACGCAGAGAGTGGTGGGTGCATGGAATGCGCTGCCTGTGGGAGTGGCAGACTCAGAATCATTGGTGACCTTTAAGCAGCAATTGGATAGATAGGTGCTTAAGCTAGGACAAATGTTCGGCACAACATCGTGGGCCAAAGGGCCTGTTCTGTGCTGTATTGTTCTATGTTCTATCATGAATCTCCAGCTCCATGGATGCTGCCTGGTCGGCTGTACTTTTCCACCACCACACTTTCGACATAAGAAAAAAATGTCTGCTTATTTGGAGCAAATACTCTCTGTTTCCTCGGTAATATAAATTTACTGTGCTTTCTATTCACTCAAGTTCTCATTTTAATAGCTCCTCATTTACTTCTTAATCCGATACAAATCTCAAAACTCCGGGCACAATAAAAGCGATATGAATTATAAATTAGTATCTGGACAAGAGAACCAATGAACAGCTACATAGACCACTTGAACATCCGAGATATTTGAATGAAAAAGCAATGCCTTCCAAAAAAATCTCTGCACGTCTGTCTCCTTTTTCAATTCAATAATCCTGCAAATAGCTTATAATTGTCAGTTGATCTCTCTTAATGAGTATCTAATCAATGTCATTGTAAACCACTGAAAACATTGAAACTTTCATTTGTTAAAATGCAAAGATTCATTCTCAATTTCTTATTAAAACAATAAGTGAAGCATATTTTACCTGTCCACTAAGGTCAAGTGACCTGTGGCCCCTAATTGAACATTCTAAATATTCCTAAAGCTTGAGAAATCAGAGCTAAAAACATCAAACTAAAGCAAACATTAAACAAAATAACCAGTTCCAATAAACAGTGGAAAGCCCGGTTAAAGAGCTCACAACGTTTCTGGAGATCCAGTCACAACCAGCCCGAGAGTTGAGCGTTGGAGAGTTTTCAGCAGACTTCCTGGCACCTTAACTTGCAGCCAGTGCCTGAGCGTTAGACACCTCGCTTGAGAATGACGACAAGTGAAGGGTGTTTGCACGAAACCCATTGAATGCTTAGAATCCAGAATTTTGGTAAAATGTTGTGAAACTTTTCCCAGATCATGGAAATCAGCTAAACATTATTGAAATCAAAGTAGTCGGAATGGTCTTCAACACCACCTCATTACTGTTCGGTGAAAAACACTTTGTACATGCCTTATTGTTCTCAGGATGAATAACCACAGCAAACATCACAGTCTCACCGGATCCAAAGATATGTAACAGACACCTTATTATAATTTACACACTATATCTTACCCAGACCAATGATGACACCTTATTACTTCTGACTGAAGTTTTTACTCATAACATGTATCGAGATGAAGCAAGTCTTAAATATAGGAATCTTTTTCTGATAGGTTTCTAATCCAAAAATTATGATAAAAATGTGGTTGTGGCTCATTACGTTGTCAACAGATCCCCATTAAACGTATTTATCTGTTTATTCAGAGACAATATTGAAACAAATACCTTGATAAATGCTGTTGACTGTATGTTTCTGTGAAAATAAATCTTCCTTATTGACTTATTTTCGTTATAATTCTGACACATATGTCTAAATATTGATGATATGAAAAATTGCATAAATTAAATACAATGCAGAATTTGTTCTTATTATATATTATATTTCTCCAGAAGAAAAGCTAAGAAACCAAGTACAGAAATCTTGAAGATCTGCGAATTTTGAATGACAAACCATTTCTGATCAACGTTCATTGAATGTCTAATGCCTTGCCACATCATCATGCCAGAATTTGTATTCTCAGCTGACAGATTAAGAAATATCTCGTCAACATCAGAGCAAAGCCGTTTGGAAATATGGAATCATTTACTTTTGCCGAAGTTCTAAAATTAATTATCAATTCGATGTCTCTGCAAATATCTCACAGTAATTCAGTCTAGGTTTTGTAATAAACATCGTCTAATTCACATGTTAATTTAATCCATTATTTCTTAGTGTCAATATTAAAAAGAAATAATAGTTCTCTCATTCCAGGTCAGCACAAACACAAACTAACTAATGATTCCCCATCCAACACTCCCAGGTAATATCTGTTCCTTTCTAATTTGAATGTTCACAGAAATCATTGGATTAATATTCGGCCTTACATATTAAGTGATGTCTGATTTTTTTTTTGAATTTAGATTACTTACAGTGTGGAAACAGGCTCTTCGGCCCAAAAAGTCCACACCGACCCGCCAAAGCACAATACACCCAGACCCATTCCCCTACATTTACCACTGCCCGCAACACTACGGGCAAGTTAGCATAGCCCATTCACCTAATCTGCACATTTTGGACTATGCGAGGAAACCTACGCAGACATGGGGAGAATGTGCAAATTCCACACAGTCAGTCGCCTGAGGCGGGTAGTCATGATAGTCATTAATTTTCTCTTGTTCTGTAGATGTTAGTTAAAACAACACATAGAATTTTATGTTCCAGTGCTATAAATATGAGAAAAGAGCAATTAATTCTTCAGTAAAATAAACAAATGTCACATGATATTATTTATCTGTTTTTTAAATTACTGGTCAGTTTATGAATTGTGTGAGATTTGAGTTTAGCTTTCCAGTCATTTATTTATATTGAATGTGACATTGAAATGGTGTGAAAATATCAGGTTGTGTTCATTTGAAAGTTGGATTTGCCAACTCTCACTTATCCCATTGATTGCATGATGGTTTAAGAACGTTTCACTCAGCAATCGTAGTAAATATAAAAAAAATGTCAGATTTTAAATCAGATCATTCGAACCCAATTATCGATCTGTTCCTAATTCATGCAAATATCTCAATTTTATCGAACCCAATGTTCACACTAAACAATACACATAAAGCAACACAAAGACTTCCATCACCATCTGATTATTGTTCAGTAGAATAACCTGAGTACGTACCTTATTGCTCCTGAAACCAATGACAACAGTAGGCATTTGGTTACTATTCCATGCAACAAGTGCAATTGATATCTTCTATTTCAGTTCAGGAGTTAAAGATGATTTATGTTGCTTAAAACAATGCTTCTACTTTATCACGGATATTGACTGGAATACAATCATGCAAACAACAACCGTTTTGTCATTCTAAAAATCTTTAAGCTTACTTATTTTACATTTGTGTGCAAGAGATATTTCAAATTACAACAATTTTGTTGCATAATTCAGCAAACCTAGATTTTGAATTTGGGAAAGTCTCCATTTTTGCAAAATGGAATTCATTTTCGGTTTACATCACACAGTAAATGACTGTTTTTTCCAAATCACGCGTTCTACAAAATGCTTATTGGTTTCAGTTAATTGTAAGAAAAGAACTGCTTTGAACACGTTGATTCTTTTTGTCTTTTCTATTCCAACATTATTTATCACTGTACAATAATGACACAATTATTATAATTCCTTTATGTACCAAATGTCTGCATCATTTGTTCACTTTCATGCTCACTTTCATTATCTATTAACTTTCTTCCAAATTTTACAAAAATGTCTGAAATCTGATCATAATATTAATCATCTGAATTAAAAAAACATGTCACTATGATGAAACCATTTGATAGAAATTCACATTTCTTGTGTTACTTATATTAAATAACTAAATATATTGTAGTGTACAATCTCTCAATCATTGTTTATATTAATTCTTATTTTACCCACAGAAACATAGTTGAATTCATTTAAAGGTATTTCACTTCGATGCAAACATTTATTGTACTTCTGATCACAATAAGACTTAAGTATTTTTCATGCAACAAAATCAGGTATAATTCATGCATTTTGTTAAGTCAAATGAAAAAGAATTAACATCTCTGTATTGTTTCATTAAACAATGACAATGCATTTTGAATTTTTCGAAGTTGAGCATTTTTGCAAAGAAGGGATGTTGTCTTCAGCTGAATAATCGCATTGAATAACTAATTCACAGAATCTGTTGTTTATTCTCTTCGAGTTGCCAAGCAACCAAATTAATTAATTTTGCTGGTTCTAAATTCCTGAAAAGTATTTGATAATGTTTGAGTCTTAAAGATGAAGAAGTCGATGTGATTGTACTGATTTATTTTATTAGAAGGAGCTTAATTCAAAAATTTCAGGCACATAAATTGCTATTCTGCAGTGTTACAAAGATGAAAAGCAAGTCAATTTCTTCATCAGTGAAATAAACAAATGTCACTTCCCGTTATTCATTAGTTCGCTCATTCATAAATTTGTAATTAAACAATGCAATTCACCTGAATATTGTTGTGTCTTTTGATCATATTAATTTTCTAATTATTGTTCATTTGTGATTTGTCAGAGATTTTTATTTTTTGTTTTGCACGTCTCTTACTCATTTCACTTCTTGCATGGGGCTGGGCATTGAGAACAGAGGATCAGTGGTTAGCACTCGTGTCTTACAGTGTTATGCAAATGTGTTTGAGTCACATGTTTGTGTGGAGTTTGCATGTTCTGGTTTTCTCCCACAATCCAAAGATGTGCAGATTAGGTAAATTGGCCATGCTAAACTGCACGTTCTGTTCAGGGATGTGTAGGTTAGGAGCATTACTCAGGGGTAAATGTCCAATAATCTGAGAGCAGAATGGTGCTGAGTGGATTATTCTTTGGAACGTCAGTGTAGACTTGTTGGGCCAAATGGCCTATTTCTACATAGTAGGGATTCCGTATAATTAGAATTGTGTTTCGCTAAACAAAACTGACATTTTAAAAAAAAGTTGCCTTTAACACTTATCTTTAACAGTCAATAGTCAATCTTGTAAAATATCTCAATGTTACTGAAATCAATGTTCAAACAAAACACTGCACATGAAGCCACACAAAGATCTTCATGACCATCTAATTACTGTTCAGTGGAATAATCACAGTAAATATCTTATTGTTTCTGAGATTAATCACCACTATCACAGTAAGGATCTGGTTATCATTCCCTCCAATAAATGCAATCGTTGTCCTCTGGTATTTCAGTTCAGTAGTTATACACTACACTGGTTGTTCAAAGCATGGTTATTCATTATTGTGAATGGCCAAGGGTTCCAACGGCAAGAGTGTTGTTCGATCTGATTTGTTGCATGTTCTCAAACAGGTTTTCTCTATAAATATTGCAAAAAATGTGTTTACTTGGTCCTGTCCAACTGCTGATGGTAACCTTTTCAGTTCATCTTCATTAAACATATTTGGAGAAAGTGAGGAAAGCTGAAGCTGAAGATCAGAGCCAAGAGTGTGGCATTGGAAAAGGGCAGGCACATCCAAAGAGCAGGAGGATCGACACTTTGGGCTTTAGGCCATAATCAGAAAATATTCCTGATGAAGGGCTTATGCCCAAAACGTCGATTCTGCTTCTCCTCGAATGCTGCCTGACCTGCTGCACTTTTCTGGCACCACGCTCTTGACATTAGAAAAATTTGACTGAATATTCAGAGATTATACTAAAAGTTGCCTCTGTCAATTTAATTTCCTTTGCTTTCTATTCACTAAAGTTTTCATGTTAATTGTTTCTCCTTTTCTTCTTAAATCGGATACAAACCTCAAAATACAGAACACATTAAAATTCACATGAACTTTAAATCTGCATTCTCGACAAGAAAACCAATGGAAGGCAATATAGAATTCTTGAACAGTTTACACATTCAAATGAAAAAGCAATTCCTTCCAAAAAAAGTTTGCCCATCTGTATCTCTCTTTCAATTCAATAATCCTGCAAATAGTTTATAATTGTTAATTGATCTCTCTGAATGAGTACCTAATCAATGTCAATGTAACCCGCTGTAACATTAACAACAGATTGATAACTGGGTGTTACAGATCTTATTTGAAGTCAACAAATGTTTGGAATTTACTCGAATTCCACCAGGAAACATTCTTGAATCATAATACAAGAAATGAGATACGTGAGAGACGTGCAAACCTTATTTTTAAATGAACAAACCCCAATATTTTCAAAACATTTCAATCTATTGGTCAAAATGAACAGGTGAATGGAAAAATAAAAGCAAGTTTCTGACAATTCATAAACCGAACAAATACAAGTTCACTTTGATAAAAGGACAGAGTAATATTGAGATGAATCACAACATTTAGTTACAAAGTAGGTAACCAGCTGACTGACATGTAATTAGTGGTTGCATTTGTTAGTTTACTGAAGAAGATATCAACTTTATTTCAAATTTATAGCATGAGAGAATAATGTTTAATGTGTTTCAATTGTTTGGACTTGCCTCTTTGTAACAAAAAAAGATCGATCACATTACTTAGACATCGTTATCTTTAATTCTGCAACATTTTCAAATATTCTCCAGGAACTTATAAGTAACATAATTAGATACAGGTATCCCCACTATCCGAAAGTAGAGCGTTGTTATGAAACCTTACAGAAGCTGAAAAGGGGCAAATCGAAGAAGTATTAATTTAAATGGGAAACATCTCCCCTTTTTTTCGTAAAAGTGAAAATCCTCTTCAGATTTCTTTCAGTTAGAGAAAACAGGGACAGATGTAAGTCTTTTGTAAAAGCAAAGTGACTAAAGTGAAGTTTCCAACAATATTTCTTGTTAACCTGACACAAATAAGTATCAGAATTTGTGATTATTGATGTAATAGATAAAAGCAGATCTCATGTTGAATTGAAAAGCAGTTCAGTCTGTGCTTAGGTGCTCTCTAATCACCATTCAGAGCAGCTCTTGATATATTTCTGGTGAAGGTGTGATTTGAAACCTTCCCTCGAGTCCAGTAATATAGACACTGCCACAGCTCCACAAGCTCCTTTCATAATGTTCCCACCCAGGACGGGCAGGACTGCAATATTATGTTTAATGTGGTTATTCAAATCAAAACTAATCAGCTGTTTATTGCAGTATTCGAATGGGAATTAATTAGGTAGTTTCTGTGTGCAATGGACTGGAGGTTCAACAATATTTTACAATAACAACACAATGGTGCTCTTAAATAAACAGCAATCTCATGACAATTCTTTGAAAGACAAATTGATAAAACTGCATGATCATTGTACTTTGATTTAAAAATGCAATTTCCCTTCCTTTCAAGAATGTACAACTTCCACAAATTCAAAATGAACCATCATCGATAAAGAAAGGAACAAGCAGATGTTAATTCTATTTTCTGTACATAAACATGCGATGAATTTTAAGTAAGTTATATATATATATATGTAAAAAGAAAGCTCTTATTGTGCTTCGAAATACAATAAATGTTAGCGTGAAATGAAATACTCTAATCAATTCAACTGTGTTTTCTCAGTTAAAATACCGTTCAATATTCAAAGTAATCGAGTGATTGTACGCTGCAATAGCTTTACATTAATTCAGTGCTTAGATATAATTCCACATTTATACCCCATATAGTGAAGCAAACTTGTGCCAGGAGTCAGAGGGGATAGGGGATGTCCTTAATGAGTACTTTGCTTCAGTATTCACGAGTGAGTGGGACCTTGTTCCTGTGAGGACAGCGTGAAACAGGCTGAAATGGTCGAACAGGTCGATGCTAAGGCAGAGAATGTGCTGAGCATATTGAAAAATCACAGGGATAGATGTCCCCTGGGCCAGAAAGGATATAACTTAGGTTGTTATGGCAAGGGAGGCAAATGATTACTGTGTTTTGGCAATGATCTTTGCATCCTCACTGTCCACTGGAGTCATACCAGATGATTGGAGAGTGACAAACATTATTCCCTTATTCAAGAAAGGCAATTGAGATAATCCTGGGAATCATCGATGAGTCAGTCTTACATCAGTTGTGGGAAAATTATTGGAGAGGATTCTGAAAGACAGAATTTATGATTATTTGGAAAAGTATTGATTGATTAGAGATGGTCAGCATGGCTTTGTGAGTGGCAGGTTATACCTCACAAAACTTATTGAATTATTTGAGGATGTGACAAACACATTGATGAGGACAGAGTAGTGGATGTGGTGTATATGGATTTTAGCAATGTGTTTGATTAGGTTCCCCATGGTCGGCTCATTTAGAAAGTAATGAAGCATGGGATACAGGGAAACCTGCCTAGTTAGAAAATAAATTGGATGGCTCATAGAAGACAGGGTGAGATTACATGGATAGTTTTCAGCTTGGAGCACGGTGACCAGTAGTATTCTGAAGGGATTAGTTCTGGGACCTCTGCTTTTTGTGATTTTTATAAATGACTTGGATGAGGAAGTAGAAGGGTGGGTTAGGAAGTTTGCCGATGACACGAGGGTTGGTGGAGTTGTCGATAGTGTGGAGGGCTTTTGTAGGTTGCTAGAGGACATTGGCAGAGCTGGGCTGAGAAGTGGCAGATGGAGTTCAACCTGGGAAAGTGTGAAGTTATTCATTTTGGAATTTCAAATTTGAGTGCATATTTTCAGATTAAATGCAGGATTCATGACAATGTGGAGGAACAGAGGGATCGTGGGGTGCACGTCCATACATCCCTCATGGCTGACATCCAAGGTGATAGGTTTATTGAGACGGTATATGCTGTGTTGGCTTTCATTCGCAGGAAAATTGAGTTTAAGAGACACGAGGTTATGCTGCAGCTCTATGGATCCCTGGTGAGATTACACTTGGAATATTGTGTTCAGTTATGATCACCTCATTATACATAGAATGAGGAAGCTTTAGAAAAGGTGCAGATAAGATTTACCAAGATGCTGCCTGGACTAGACGGCATGTCTTATGAGAAAAAGGTTGAGGGAGCTGGGGCTTTGGTCATTGAGGTGAAAGAGGATGAGAGTTTACTTGATAGATTTTTATAAGATGATGAGAGGCATAGATAGAATGGGTAATGAGAGTTTTCCCCACAAAGTGGCATAATTTTAAGGTGAATGGGGGAGTTGTGGGGAGATGTCAGAGATAGTTTCTTTATAGATAGTGGTGGGTGAGTGGAATGCACTGCCAGTGGTGGCAGTAGATTCAGATCCATCAGCGACTCTATGTGACTCTTGGATAGGCACATGGATGATAGGAAATGAAGGTCATGTTGGTTAGTTTGATCTTAGAGTAGGATAAAAGGTCGGAACAACATCGTGGCCAAAGGGCCTGTACTGTGCTGGACTGTTCTATATTCTATGGAATGAAATGAAAAATTATTATATATTAGCAACATATAGATTTTCAAAATTCTATTAGCATACTTAAGAATAATGATAAATTTCATCTTGCTGCTTGACTGTGCTATCTGCAAAAATGAACAGGAATTGTTGCAGGGAAAAGTAATTAGGTTTTTCTAAATTTATAAGGCTGGGATTACACAGATCATTCAAATGAGCAAAATTCACATTTTTAACAGTGATGTCAGAGATAGTTTCTTTATAGATAGTGGTGGGTGCATGGAATGCACTGCCAGTGGTGGTAGTAGGTTCAGATCCATCAGCGACTCTGAGCGACTCTTGGATAGACACATGGATGATGGTAAATGAAGGGCGTGTTGGTTAGTTTGATTTTAGAGTAGGTTATTCAACTCAGATACATATGCTTCCTTTATGGTTCTGTGGGTGCTCACTCACTCATTTCCTTCAGTTTTACATCAATTTCACACTGTATGTGTGGGTGGGAATGAATTTGCAAATATATATACTCCAACCGAAACCCCTCACCGGTCAGGAACTGTTTTTGCTACTTTCATCACTCACAAGGAACAGGAAAATAAAGGTTCAGTCACAAATCTTACAGGAACATAGCGGTTATAATCACCAGGAAAGGCTGAACAGCTCAAAACGCTTTTCTCAAGGAAAGAGGAGGCTCAGAGAAAACGAGTAGAAAGCTTTGTGTCTGTGTTTTCAGAGATTAGAGGTTGAAATCATTGGGTTGAAAGCATGCTTCATTGTCCCAGATCATCAAAGGTGCGATCTAAATGTGCATCTTGCTTACTATCTGTCTGAGTTAACAATCAGACGAACAGGTCAGTGTCTGTGTGTTTTTCCAAATCCCTGATTGAATCTGTCTCCCCCAACAAACTCAGGTGCCTCACCACATTCTGTGTCACGGAGAAACTCTGCCATTACAATGAGAACTATCTTTGCTGTCACCTCTCCTCGGGATTCCGCCTAATCCCAACTTCCCTTCATTAAATCCCAGCTGCCTCTAGTCCACCCACATTGACATGTTGAAGAGCTTGACAGGAGATTGGATTGAAACCGAGAGTTCAATCGACACAATGAAAGAGGAAGAAGGAAATAAACGGTGATTGTGGATCCCAGCGGATACAGACTCCAGGATTAATCCTTGTCGGCATTCCTGCAGTAATATGAGACAGCACTCCATGATGAGACTTAAACCCGGGTGGCAGGAGAGGGAGCCACTGAGCATTAGCAGGTTTAGTTCAAACACAGGAGGTTTGTTGAGTCAGTAACAGTGTGTTCGATATGAGGGTGAAGTGAGCAGTGAGGGGAAATGTTGCCGAAAGCCGCAGATGGACAACTTTCATTGGAACAGGAGGAGGTCATTCAGCCCCTCGACTTTGCTCTGCCATTCAGGATGATCATAGCTGATGTGTGACCTAACGTACAATTTTTGAAACCCTTTAATTTCAACTATAAACTCCTCTGCAACAGGCAAGATGAGCATTGGAAAACTAAACATCTGCAAATGTTGGGAAATCAGAAATAAAAACAGAAATTGCTGGAAAAATTCAGGAGGTCTGGCAGCATCTGTGGAGAGTGAACCTTTCAGGACCAGTGACCGGTCAGGTGACCAGCTGCAGCTGACCATTCTGCCTGTTCTGGAACCCTCTCTGGAACAGGTTCTGGTGCGGGAGGAATGAGATTGTCAATGACAACTGAGACAAACAGTAGGATGCACTCAATTAGAATTAGGAATTTACTTACCCCTCCCAATGGGACACTCACCGACACAGTCACACTGTGGAGAGGCTGTTCACCTGCCCCACATATGGGAAGGGATTTACTCGATCTCACAATCTGCTGAGGCACCAGAGATGGCACAGTGGGTTTAGACCCTTCACCTGTTCCATGTGTGAGAAAGGATTCATTCAAATCTCTCACCAGCAGAGACATCAGTGCATTCTCACTGGGGAGAGGCCATTCACCTGCTCAGTGTGTGGGAAAGCATTCACTCTGTCCTCTGACCTGCTTAAACACCAGCGAGCTCACTCTGGGGAAAGGTCATTCACTTGTTCCCAGTGTGTGGGGAGATTCACTCAAATGCAGCACCTGCGGAGTCCCCAGTGAGCCCACACAGGGGAGAGGACATTCAGATGCTGTGTGAGAGAAGGGATTCAGTGATTCATCCTGCCCACTGGGACCCCAGCGGGTTCACACTGGGTAGGAGCTGTTCACCTCTCTCTGTGACAAGGGATTTGCTGCATCTTCAACACGATTGAGAGACCAGTGAGTGCTCACAGGGAAGTGACAATATTTCTGGTCAGAGAAATGGGGAGAAAGAACGCTTCACAGCTCACAGAATGAGAACTGAAAAGCAGTTAAATCAAACCAAAGGTTCAGACAGGGAGGGAATATTTCCCTGGAGCTTGAGTAGCTGGAAAGTGGTGGTGTCCGGGAATAGACAGGATTTTGTTTTACAGAGGTTGAAAGTTTTAAAACTGTTATATTCAGACAAATTATTTTCTTTAATTTTATTTGCTGTTCAAAAAACTTTCACAACATTTTAAAACCAAAATTTATCTTTAACACAAGGTTTGTAAATGTTAAATAAAATCCATCAAACCATCGCTCACTGAAACCTGTTGTGGAAGTGCAATCTCTTGGCGAATCCCTGCCCACTCCTTCCTACCCGGGCTCCATGGCTACATACATACCTGGGAGATAGCAGCAGGAGGCCATTCGGCCTTTCAATCCTGCTCCACCATTCAATGGGAAACAGCTGACCATCCAGCACAGTCTCCTGTTCCTGCTGTGTTCCAATCCCCTTTCATGGCTCTACCTCAAGAACTATATCCAAGTCCTCCTTTAGTTTCACTGCCTTTTGTTCCAGTGACGTTGCGGTGTTACTGTGTGGGTGTAGGCAGGGGTAATGTGATGGTGCTGCCTCCTGGAGGATGCACTCAGCGTCCCTCATCATCCTGCAGTAACATCAACTGGGTTTCAGCAACTAGAGATAAGAAACCATTTCCAGGATATGGGCATCTCTGGCTCAGCCAGCATTTATTCCCCATCTCTAGTTACCCTTGAGAAGATGGTAGTGAGCTGCTGTCTTGTACCATTCACAGTCCATTTGGTGCAGAGAGACCGACAATGCTGGGAGGGAGAGTGTTGCAGGATTTTGGTGGAGTGATTCTCTATCTTTGGTTCTTCAAATGCTGGTTAACTTAATCACAATCTGCACATGACTTTGAGATTTCAGTCTGCAAATCTTCACCATCTAGCACCCTGTATAAAGGAATATGTACAGATTAGAAATTCAGAACAGACAATTCTAGTTTCTCTGGAATATCTTTTACCCCTTTCTTCCCCCGAAGCTGTAACCCGCCAACCCACTTTCTCTCTCCCACCATTCTGACTCTGCTACCCCCTAATGTACACCCTCCCCATTCTCATGGCTGATAAACAGATCCATACCACCACTTCCCGTCCCTGGTTAGACTCTGCACCCTTTCTGGGTTCACTTCCTTTCCCTTCAGTTGCTGCAAGTCAATAATGTAACAGCAGAATGAAACAAAAGGAAACAGAAAGGGAGATGGCAGATCCTGGACAGAAGAGGGTCCTTCAGGCTGGGAGAATGGGTCAGATCCTTCTTTGTTTCCCATTGGTCGACGCCCAGTGTTATGACGAGTTGAGGATGGCCTTTGGCCCCACATGGGTGTAATGACACTTTGACCTCCTGGCCCCCAACCGATATGTTCGTCCTCAAAGTATACTTACCCAAAGCACATGTTCCAAAACCCGCTCACATTCTGCACATGTAGCGTGCAGGGTTTCCCCACACACGTGCGGTCCCTGCCACAGGTACTGTGGGAGTTGTAGCCCCCATGAAGTCACTGGAGCCTGTCTCTGGAATGTGAATGAAAAGTATAGGCTGGAGGATTAGATTAGATTAGATTACTTACAGTGTGGAAACAGGCCCTTCGGCCCAACAAGTCCACACCGACCCGCCGAAGCGCAACCCACCCATACCCCCACATTCACCCCTTACCTAACACTACGGGCAATTTAGCATGGCCAATTCACCTGACCCGCACATCTTTGGACTGTGGGAGGAAACCGGAGCACCCGGAGGAAACCCACGCAGACACGGGGAGAACGTGCAAATTCCACACAGTCAGTCGCCTGAGTCGGGAATTGAACCCGGGTCTCTGGCGCTGTGAGGCAGCAGTGCTAACCACTGTGCCACCGTGCCGCCCAAATGTTGTGTATAGGATCCCCATTCAGACAGACAGGACCTGTGGGCTGTCACTGGGTTTTACTGAGACACCTGCTTCCACAACCTGATTTTCTGATGTAAGGAATATAGATTCAGCCAACTGGGGCGTGGGGTTGTTAATAGGAGGAGCAGATTTTAAGCAAAGATTGGTCAATGGTTAGCATTGCTGACTCTCAGCGTCAGGGACCTGGATTTGATTCCAGCCTTCGGTGACTGTGTGGAGTTTACACGTTCTCCCCGTGTCTGTGCGAGTTTCCTCTGGCTGCTCCAGTTTCATCCCACAGTCCAAAGATGTGCAGGTTAAGTGGATCGGCTATGCTACATTGCCCACAGTATCCATGAATGTGCAGGTTAAACCGTTAACTATGGGAAATACAGGGAATGGGTGAGTCTGAATGGGATGCTCATTAGAGTATTGGTGTGGACTCCATGGATGATTATCTCGATGTGTTGTGAATCTGTGGAATTCCCTAATCAAAATGCGGTGGATGCCAGGACAATGAGCAGATTTAATGAAGAGATACAGATGTTGAATTTGCAATGAGATGAAGGGTGAGAGAGAGCAGGTGGGAAAACCCAGCTGAGACCGAGGTGAGCTCAATCATCACCGTATTAAATGGTGGGGCTGGTTCGAAGGGCTGCATTGCCTCTCCTGTGCCCAGTGCTCATCTTCTTATGGTAATAACTGGAAAGCTGAATCCAAAACTCACCACCTTCACCTTTTGGAAAAAGCAGGATAATCAGGTGGATTAGCGTTCCAAACCTAGATACTGAGGGAGGGTGTAGGAGATAATGATTGTGCAATTTTAAACTGAGGGGAGACAGTGATTTATGATTTTAGATTTAATCGTACATTCACAGCGTGCAGAATACTCTTGTGAATATCGATCCTGTACTTTATTACAAAGCGAAGGTCTTTGACAATGAACTGCACAACACCCAGGAAACATCGCCTCACCTCGTAATCTGATAAAAGACTTCTGATAAATCTGGTTGAACTTAGAACACAGCTGGAAAGCTGGAAGATTAGATCCAATCCAAGATCCAGTGCTTAAACAAAGGAGACTACAATAGGATGAGGCAGGAGTTGGCTAATGTAGACTGGAAGCAAAGACTTTACCGTGGGAAAGTTGACGGACAACGGGGAATTTTTCGAAGTGCTCAGCAAAAGTATATATCAGTGAAAAGGAAGGACTGTAGGAAAAGGAGTAATCTGCCCTGGGTGGCTCAGGAAATAAGGGAGTCTATCAAAATGAAATAGAAGGCATACAAATTGGCAATAACCAAGGAGATACTAGGAGATTAGAAAAAAATTTAAAGACCAACAGAAAGCTAGATGGGCTTGGGGGAGAAAAGTGATGAGTAGCTGTCCCCAGGGCCGGAATAGCAGTTTACACTGGTAAAGGGGAACCTATTGTGTGGGGAAATGTGGCCTCTCATTGTTGAAGCACTTAACTGTTACCATAGAGATAATCCTGATCATGTTACAAATCACAGCACACTCCAAAAGCTTGTACTTCCAAATAAACCTGTTGGACTATAACCTAGTGTTGTGTGATTTGTAAGTTTGTCCACCCCATCCCAACACGGTCTCCTCCATAATCAGAATCCTGATAGACAGCCCCACTGAAACTGAAGTGCGTGTCAGATACCTGAGGGAGCCACAGGGGGTATGTTTTAACGGCAAAGTGCGAAACTGAACTAGACTTTCTAACTGACCGTTGCCGTGGAGATAATACTGAGAGACAGAATCTATTCAAAGTCCCAAACCACAAAAGGTATAAGAATGGGAGCTTTACACCAGACAGGTGGGGCTTTACCTGATGCTGCCTGGTGGTGTTCTGCATGTACACTATCCAGGTAACTGCCATGTCTCATCAATAAAGACTCTAAGAAGACCTCTCAGAGTTCTGTGCCTAGTTATTCCTATCCAGCAGGGTTCAGGAATATGAGTACACAGCAGTCAGTCTTCACAGTGGAGGATACGAAGAACATGCCAGTAATTGATAAGGAAACTGAGGAAGGTGAGGACCTAGAAATAACCATTATCATGAAAGAGTTAGAGCTGGGCAAGCTAATGGAGCTAAAGGTATCAGAAGTCTCTTTGCCCTGATGGAATACATCCCAGGATATCAACAGAGTTAGTGGGAGAAATAGCAGATGCACTTAGAGTCACAGCATCCTGCAGAGGCAGGCCATTTGGCCCAAACTGGCCCATGCCGACCAGAATGTCCATCCACACTAACCCCATTTCCCTGCACTTGGCCCATCTGCTTCTGACCCTTTCCTATCCATGTATTTGTCCAAATGTCCTTTACCTGTTGTGAGAGTGTACCCACCTCAACCACTTCCACTGGCAGCTCATTCCATATACATACCACCCTGTGTAAAACAATTGCCCCTCAGCTTCCCTTTTATTCTTTCCCCTCTAACCTTCAACTGATGCCCTCCAGTCCTTGATTCCCTGGGAAAAAGACTGAATGCATTCACCTTATCCATGCCCCTCATGGTCTTATACACTTCTAGAACAGTACCCACTCAGTTTCCTCTGCTCTAAACAAAACAATCCTCGCTTGTCCAACCTCTCCCTATAACTCAGACCCCTGAGCCCTGACAACATCCTTTTTAAATTGTTCTGCACTTCTTACAGTTTAATAACTGAAACCTACACTGCATTCATCATATTTCCAGTGTTTCCCCACGGCGCTGGAACCGACGTGACAACGCCAATGGATTACAATCCATGATCGAGAATGAACTCCTTTACAACAATCCTGTTTTCATAGTGTTTCCCAAGGTGCAGGTATCCTTGTGTCTTTCTGGTTGCATGGTTAATTAAAGACTTGTCCTTCTACAAAGCAAAGCTGTGGCTTAATTGTTCCTGGGAAACATGCCATGATTTTTCAGACTTTCAAAAACAAATGAACTCACTCTCCACAGTCACCACCCTAACATGGACTTGGCTGTACCTCAGTATTTTTTTCCAGTCACACTGAGATTTGGAATATTCACCCACGGACAGAATACACACCTTTCCTTCCACATGAAAAGGCCAATGAATATTCAGATCGGCACGGATCAAGTAACTATCAGGTCTGAACATGAAGTTCAATTTGAATTTCTCATCCACAAATCCACCCTTTCAGTACTCTACACCTGAGAAAACAACTCACCATATTAATACTGGATGGATCTTTATAAAACAATTATAGTATTAAATTGTAGTTTCATCTTTTCCAAAGTTTTAACTTTCAGTCTAACAATTTCTTTCATCTGTGAACTGAAATCCAAACCAATCTCTTCACTCCTTCCCTCCACACCCAGTTCTCTGACTCTCTCTCCTCTCTTTGAATTCAGTTTCCTAGCTCTTGTCTGCGGACTAAGAACCAAATCAATGAGTCTGATTCTGAGTCCACCAGGGTGGGGTGGGGGGGGGGGGGGGGCGCGTTGTTGGTGAATCCTCTGACGACAACCACCCTGCATACACTGCTTCCTGCACACTCTGGCCAAAACCCGTCTTACTAAAATGAACCAAATTAGAACTCTAATTGCAGGCCCATCCTTGTCACTTTCCATAAAAACCCTGAATCTTCACAAAAGAGTTCTGATAACTTTCTGCAAAACGCTGCACCACTGATAGTCTGATCACAGTGTCGGGGGGGGGGGGGGGGGGGGGGGGGGGGGGGGGGCGGGAAAGGGGCCATTCCCCTGGGTCCTGCTCCCAGAGGGAGGAAGCTGCCAATGATAGATTAATCCCTCACAACCACAGCCTCCTTCCCAGGCACTGTGCATACTCCCACAATAGGCCAGCACTGTGCCCATACACTGGTCTCCTCTCCTACAGCACGTGCTCCCGATCATACAGGAGTCCGGGAGATTGACAGCAGCTGCTGCCCAATATATCAGAATCCCTCCAGTATGGAAACAGGCCCTTCGGCCAAACAAGTCCATACCGACCCCCCAAACAGTAACTTACGCAGACCCATTCACCTACCCTATATTTACCCCTGACTAATGTAACTAATACTATAGGCAATTTAGAATGGCCAATTCACCTGTCCTGCCCATCTTTGGATTGGGGGAGGAAACCCGCTCAGACACGGGGAGAATGTACAAACTGCACACAGACAGTTGCCAGAGGCTGGAATCGAAACCGGGTACCTGATGCTGTGAGGCAGCAGGGCTAACCTTCCCGTCTTCTTCTCTATAGACGGGAAGGAGTGGGGCTGGAGAACTGGGGTAATGTGATTGCAAACAATGAATGAATGTGGAGGACACTGGGGGATGGACAGGTCAGTGAGGGACACGAGCAATGCAGCAGCAGAACGGGATCCTGGACAAACTGAGCAATGGGAGAGTCTGACAGGAGAGAAATTACAGGAAGGTTCTGTTTAGAGGCTGAGGCAGGGACAGCTGGGAGACAGTATGGCCTGGTGGCTTGGGCGGGTTTTCTAATCATCCTCTTCAAAGATGCTGTTCCTCAACTCTGAGCCCGATCCTCCTGGTCCAGAGGTAAAGACACTGCCACCATTTCCTGGTGGGCAAGGGATACGGGGACTACCGTTCAAAAGGAACTCAACTGTGTTGGTAACATTAACAAGACTCAATACATAGTCACTGACAAAATGCTGGTGTACTTGAACTTCATCCCGAATATTAACACCTATAACTGGGCAACGCAGACCCCGATGTACAGAGTTAAATCCTGGATATTAATAACAGTTTTGTGCATGGGAAATCATGTCTCATGAATCTGACTCAGGTTTTTTGAAGAAGTAACAAAGAGGATTGATGAGGGCAGAGCATGGACATGATCTACATGGACTTCAGTAAGGCGTTCGACAAGGTTCCTCATGGGAGACTGGTCAGCAAGGTTAGATCGTATGGAGTACAGAACTGGCCCGAAGGTAGAAGGCAGAGGGTGCTTTTCAGGCTGGAGGCCTGTGACCAGTGGAGTGTCACAAGGATCGGTGCTGGATCCACTACTTTTCGCCATTTACATTCCTGATTTGGATGTGAACATAAGAGGTATTGTAAATAAGTGTGCGGATGATACCAAAATGGGAGGTGTGGTAGAAAGGGAAAAAGATTACCTCAGAGTACAAGAGGATCTGGATCAGATGGGTAATGGGCTGAGGAGTTCAGTTTAGAAAAATGCGAGCTGCTGCATTTTGGAAAAGCAAACTTTTGCAGGACTTACAGTTTACAGTAAGTTCCAGGGGAGTGCTGCTAAACAAAGAGTCCTTGGAGTGCAGGTTCATAGTTCCTTAAAAGTAGAGCAGCAAGTAGATAGAATAGTGAAGGTGGCAGTTGGTCTGCTTGCCTTTATTGGTCAGAGCATTGAGTGTAGGGGTTGGGAGGTCATATTGCGGCTGTACAGGACATTGATTCGGCAACTTTTGTAATATTCCATGCAATTCTGGTCTCCTTCCTATCAGATGGATGTTCTCAAACTTGAAAGGGGTCAGAAAAGATTTGTAGGATGTTGCCAGGGCTGGATAGGCTGTTTTCCCTGGAGCATCAGAGGCTGAACGGTGAGTGGAAAGAATTTTTTAAAATCAGGCCGGGCATGGATAGGGTAAATAGACAAGATATTTTCCCTGCGGAGGGGGGAGTACAGAACTAGGGGAATGGGAGGGGAGGGTAGACAGAGAGGGGGTGGATCGAGAGGGTTGGGACAGAAATGGGTGGGGGCAGAGAGGGGGGATAGAGAGGGGAGGCACAGAAATGGATGAGGACAGAAAGCGGGATTAGAGGGGAGGGGAACAGACGGGGGCTACAGAGGGGGCGACCGACGGTTGGGGGGGGGGGGGGGGGACGACAGACGGAGGGGGAAAAGAGATGTGCGACCGACAGGGGGGCGACTGACAGAGGGGGGGAAAGGGGGGAAAGACCAACAGTTTGTGGGACAGACCAACAGGGGAGTGCGACCGACGAGGTGGGGGGGGGCGCGACAAAGGACTGACCGCCGGGGGTGGGGGAGGGGAAACCAGACAGAGTGTGGGGAGACAGGGGGGGAACAGAGAGGGGGAAGATGGAGAGTTATTTTATTGATCTACAACTCAACCCTGTTCCTGTTTTCTCCTCCTCGCATTAATTCCCTCTGAAGGGCTCAGAACAACTGCATAGTTCCTGGAAAGTGGGGTTTCAGGGAGATCAGGTGCTGAATGCGGCATTTGGGACACTGACCTTTAATGGAATGCGCTGGTCAATAAATGGACTCTGGTTCGACTCCACTGTCTGTGTGGTGTTTGCACATTCTCCCTGTGTGTCTGGGTGGGCTTCCTCTTGGTGTTCTTAATTTCCTCCCACAAATCCAAAGACGTGCAGGTTAGCTGGATTAGCTTTGGGTAATGGTAGGTTACAGAGTTAGGGTGGAATGCTGTTCCGATGGTTGGTATGGTCTCATGGGGCGAAAGGCCTGCTTCCACACTGTGGGGATTCTGTCACTGAGTATAGGGGTTAGGAGGTCACGTTGTGGCTGAGTAGGGCATTGGTCAGGCCAGTGTTAGAATACTGCATTCAATTGTAGTCTCCCTCATTTCAGAAAGATGTTACCAGAATAGGACTCAACTTCTCAAAGAAAAGTTCCTGGGAAGTGTTGACAAACAAACAGACCGTGCAGTGTGGGTTGATAGTTCCTTGAAAGTGGGGTTGAAGGTAGACCGGTCGGTGAAGGTGGTGTGCGGTATGCTAGCTGTTATTGGGCAGTGCAGTGAGGATAGGAGTTGGGAGATCATGTTTCGGTTGTACAGTTTATTGGCTCGGCCACTTTTGGAATCCCGAGACTGCTTTCAATTCCAGTCTCCCTGTTACAGGAAAGATGTTGGGAAACTTGCACGAGTTCAGAAAAGTTTACTAGGATGTTGCCAGTATTGGAACATTTGAACCATAGGGAGAGGCTGAATAGGCTGAGGCTATTTCTCTGCAGCACTGGACACTTTAGGTGGCTTTATCGAACTGTATAAAATTATAAGGAGCAATGATAGGGTGACTAGTCATGGTTTCTTTTTTCCCAGGGTAGTGGAGACCAAACAAATGTGAATCTTTTTCCCAAGGTGGAAATGACAAATCCTAAGGAGAGATGGCAAGTTTAAATGATATGAAAACCGAACCAACTGAAGATGCTGTAAACCAGGAAGAGAAACAGAATTTTCTGGAAAAGCTCAGCAGGTCTAGCAGGTGTGAAAAGAAATTAGAGTTAATGTATCTGAGGAAGGATGACCAGACCCGAAACTTTAACTGATTTTTCTTCACAGATGCTGCATGACCTGCTGAGCATTTCAACATCAGTGCAAGTTTAAAGGGAGTGGTTTGGAGTATATACCTGAGAGGAACTTTATGAAGTTTATAAATTGAAGTGAGACCACATCTGGGATTAATGACAGAAGTTTTGGTCCCTTTATTTAAGGAAATACATCATTTCATCAGAGGCATTTCACAGAAACCTGACTGGGATGAACCCTGGTTTGCAGGGATTATCTTTTAAGAAAAGGCTGAAGTAGTTGGGACTCCACTCACTGGATTTGGGAAGAATGAGAGGTGATCTCATTGTAACATGTAGAATTCTTAAGGAATTTGACAGGTTAAATACTGAGAGGATGTTTCCCATCATGAGGGAGTCTGGAAGCAGATTTTGGGTCAGTCACGGAATCACGGATTCTGTTTTAGATTCGTCAAGTTTAAGGCAACACCAACACGGGTCAGGGGTTTCAGTAGCAATGGAGCTGGGGTGAGGTGGAGACAAGCAACATTTTAGAGATTGGAATTCCTGGTGTTTGTGATTGTGTAGATGTCTGATCAGAAGGTCAACTTGGGGTTACAGATATGACAGCAATATTGTGAAGAGTATGGTTCTATCTCAGATAGTTCCCAGGGAGAGGAAGGGGGTTAGCAGTAAGGGAAAGGAATTTGTAATAGCAACTGAAGGCAATGAGTTTAACCACTACAATATTTCATTGGGGGAAACTGCAGCCAATCGCGTAGTGGGAGCGTGATGAGCAGTTTGATAACTGAGTAATGGAGAGGGATGATGGGGAGGGAGAGCTGAGCATTGTCAGTGTACATGTGAAACCTAACACGGTGCTTTTGGACGATGTCACCTCCTGGCAGTATGTAGGTGAGAAACAGGAGGGACCAAGGAGAGATCCTGGAGGGACACCAAATACAAGGAATTCAGAAAGAAAAGGGAGAGTGGAGATGGAGGAGGTGTTTGCAACAACGGTGAGGTCAAATATTAGTTTGTAGCAGAATGGGAGAGAAGGACATAACCAGAAAAGAGAGACAGATAGAACAAGGAACAATATCTGTGACTTAGTGAGGGGGAGTGGTGAGGAGGAGGCGCAGCCTAACACCAAAAACACTATTTCTACATTAGTGACGTCACCCAACTCCACCCTAGTCTCAGCTCATTTACTGAAACACTCGTCCATCCCTGTGTTATCGCCAGACTTCGTTATCAAACACACTCTTTGCCAACCTCCCACATTCAACTTACATGCAATCTCAAGAGTATCTAAAACCCTACTGTCCAAGTGCTCACTTGTACCAAAATTTGTTGATCCATCAACAAGCAACAATTTAAAATTCTCACCCTTGATGAAATTCCTGGCTGTGAACATCCCTGTCTCCCTGCACCACACAACCTGTGAGACCCCGACAACTCATTTTCTTTCAGATTCCCAACGATATGTTTATTCATTGCTTCACCTGTCTGGCTGTTTCTACTGTTGCCAAGGCAACACTGTCTGGAATTCCCACCCTAACCCTCTCAGACCTGCTTTCCTCCTTTAAGGTATTCCTGAAAACCTGTTTATTTGGCAGTTCTTTTGATCACCTGACCTAATCTGTGGCTTTATGTCAGAAGCTCTCAATAGTATTTCTGTGGAATTATAAACTTAAAAAAAAACAAACTGTTGTTGATTTGCACATACATTGTCAACTCTTCACTGTCGCTGAGTGAATAATCTATAACAGCACTTACCCAACCACATTGTGGGAGCACCTTCACCACACGAATTGCAGCTGTACAGGAAGTCAAACATCACCTTTTCCACAGGCAATGGGGCTTTGGCACTGATCACTGGGATCTGTGGAGGGAGAAACACACAGTTGATATTTCAGGGAGTGTAAAATGCATTATAGGGAGGGAAAATGGGGCAGAATTTGGATTTTCAAATGTGTGTTTTACAATGTGCACTACGTTTTGTAAAACCTCTCATTCCATACTGTGAAAATTTCCTTCTCTTTCTGGTCAATACGTCTTTCCTTTCCCCTGCCCTGCACCTTCACACATTTCCAATGCCTTGGCCACAACAACACTGTGCTGTCAGTGAGGTTTACCACGTGGTTGAGTATTGTCCCGCCCCTCATTCACTCCGATTGGTTGAAGCAACAACTAGCACCTCTAGCCCCCGTTCCCCCATTAACATCAAGAATCCGAGGCCCATTGTGGGCTGGAGCATGCTCAGTGCTTCCTGCTTTTGCTGCTGTTCATCAGGTATAAGAGAAGGGGGGCTCATCCCTGTTTCTCCTGATGTCAGACAATAACAACAACTACCTGCATTGTAGGGAGCCTTTCACATTGACAAATCTCCTAAAATGCTTCACGGATGATGGAAACGTTGATTAAAGAGAACGATTTTTAGATACATCTTTAAGGTGGACAGAGGGGGTTAGGGAGGATATTCCAAAGGTTTGTGTACTCGGCAGCTCCAATTGTGGAGTGATATAGGTGGGCAACAGCTTACAATGGAGACAGTTAGGGGCTAACCATAGGTTAAGAACCCCATGTCGAAGCCCCCTACCAGGCCTTGGTCTCACAGCCTGTCATTACACACTACCTATGGTTAGCCACTAACTGTCTCCATTAACAGCTAATCACCCTCCCCCAGCCAGATCGTTATCCACTCCTTTATCCAACCGCTCTTCTCACTCTATCCCCACCTATCCCTTACTCCTTATATCCTCCCCCCACACTATCTTCTGCAAATAAACTGACTTTTTTTCCTCAGTAACATCTGTTCTGTGGAAGGGACACCGGATCTTAAACTTTAACTCTGATTTCTCATCACAGATGCTGCCAGACCTGCTGAGATTTTCCAGAACCTCCTGGTTGTTGTTTCTGTTTTACATCTTCCGCAGTTCTTTTGGTTTTAATTTACCGGAGTTTGTAATTCAGGTCCACAGCCTCTGTCCCAGTCTCTGCTGTCTCTCCCACCCCCACCCAGTGACACTGCACCTGCACAGCTCATGGACAGGTGTCGGCTTGCTGGCCACACCCCTGATTCACTCCCATTGGCTGCAGGGGAACACAGACTCTCCTATTGGTCTGGAGCTGCCGTCAATCAGCCGGGCACCATTGCCATGAGAGTGGTTGACTCCTCCCTCTCTCTGCCCTGGGATGAGCTTCATCATTCACAGTGAATAGAGCAGTATCACAGAACACAGGGGCTGGGGGCTATTCAGCCCATTGGGGCTGTACTCTCTCTCTCTGGAGATGCTGCAAATCTGTCCCAAGTCCCCTCCCATGAGCCCATAGCCTCCCAAATCTTTCCTTAAAAAGTAAAATTCCAAGTCTGTTTCAGAATACCTGCTGAATCTGTGTCGTTCAGACTGTTCCAGATGCTCAGAACTTACTGAGTAAAATAGCGTTCACATTTTCACCTTGTATTATTTGCCAATTACTTGAAAATAGTTACTAAAAATTGTGACAGTGTTAACAATTCCTCTCTCTCTCTGTAAATTCAAGACCTTGCAACCAAATCTGCACAAGATCGAAATCACTGCTTCACCCTCTCAGCTCCAAGGATAATTATCTGTGCTTCAGCTAGCTCTGCACAAAAGAGAGGAATGCATCTTAAATTATCAACATCAAAGAAACAGACCTCCGGTCCAATTCGTCCGTGCCAACGAGGAATCCTAAACTAATGGATTCCCATTTACCAGCTATTGGCCTGTATCCATCAAAACCCTTCCTATTCATGTACCCAATTGGAAGCCTTTTAAATGTTGTGATTTTTATCAGCCTCCACTACTTCATCTGGTAGCCCCTCCCATACACACCCCACACTCAGCTTGAAAACGTTACCACTTAGATCCCTTCTAAATCTTTGCCCTCAACTTAAATCCATGTGCTCTAGTTTTGGACCCACCTAACCTGAGGAAATAGGACGCCAGCTGCTCACCTTATCCACGCCCCTCGTGATTTTATAAATCTCCATGGAGACACCTCTCAGTCTTTGACTCTCCAGAGAAAATAGCCCCAGCCTATTCAGCCCCTCCCTGTCGCCCAAATCCTCCAATCCTGGCAACGGTTTTGTTAATCTTGTCCAAACCTTTTCAAGTTTCACAACATCCTTCCCAGAACAGGGAAATTCAAACTGAAAACAGAATTCCAGAAGTGGCTTAACCAACGTCCTGTCCAGCCACAATATGACGTCCCAGCTTCTGTATTCAATGCATTGACCAATAACGGAGACCGTTAATGGAGTCCCATTTGCCAGCGGTTCACCCTTATCCCTCTAAAACCTCCCTCTTCATGTGCCCAATCAGATGCCTGATTCCAAGAACAGGAATATTGGAACTGAAAACAGAATTCCAGAAGACCTATAATCAGTGCCCTGTCCAGCCACAATATGACATCACAACAGCTGCATTCAATGCACTGACCAATAACGGGGAGCGTACCAAATGCTGCATTCACTACCCCGCCTCCCTGTGACTCTATTTTCAAGGAACTATGAACCTGCACTCCAAGGTCCCTTTGTTCAGCAACGCCCCTCAGGACTTTACCATTAAGTGTATAAGTCCTGCTCTGATTTGCCTTTTCAAAATACAACAGCTCACATTTATCTAAATTGAACTCCGTCTGCCATTCTTTGCTCCAATGGCCCATCTGATCAAGATCCTGTTGTATTCTGAGCTAACCTTCTTCACTGTCCATGACATCTCCAATTTTGGTGTCTTCTGTAAACCTACTGACCATACCTCATATATTCACATCCAAGTCATTTATTTAAGGGCCCAATATCCATCCTTGCAGCACATTGCTGCTCACAGACCTCCGGTCCGCAAAGCAACCCTCCATCATCCTCTGTCTCCTACTTTCAAGATAGTTTTGTAATGGCTTGCTCTCTCTGCATTCCATGTGATCTAACCCTGCTAACCAGTCTGCTTTGTGGAACCTTGTTGAATGTCCATATCAACAGCATTCACCGCCTTCCTTATTCAATTTTTTCGTCACTTCAAAATACTCACTCAAGTTAGTGAGACCCAATTGTGCATGTACAAAGCCACATTGACTCTACCTGATCATTTCTGTCCAGCTGCGCCTTCCTTGTTCGGTCCACACCCTCCCACCAACCCACGCTCCACACCCTTGACCCTCCCTTACCACCACGGGAGATGTAAAACATGCGGCCACACCTCCCTCTGACCTCTGTCCAAGACCCCAAAATGATCTTTTCACATCAGGCAGAGATTTGCCTGCACATCCCAAAACCTCATCTTCTGAATATGGGAAATTTAACATGGTTCATCCAACTAACCTACACATCTTTGGACTGTGGGAGCAAACTGGAACACCCGAAGGAAATCCTCACAGACACTGGGGAGAATGTGTCAACTCCAACACAGACAGTTGCCCGAGGCTGGAATCAAACCCAGGTCCCCGGTGCTGAGGAAGCAGCACTAACCACTGAGACACAATACTGTGGGATCTTTGATGCTGATGAGCTGCCCCACTGATACCTCACACTCACCCTGCCTCATTTCCTAAGAGGCAGTGATGATGGAGTGAAATTAGACAGTTAATTCAGAGACCCAGATAACGTTCTGGGGACAAGGGTTTGAATCCCATCACGGCAGATTTTGGAACGTGAATTCAATAAATATCTGGAAAAAATAATCTAGTGATGACAGGAATCCATTGTCAATTGTTGGAAAAACCAATGTGGCTCACTCATGACCTTTAGGGAAGGAAAATGCCATCCTTACCTGGTCTGGTCTGGTCTGCATGGGACTCAAGAGTCAACCACGTTGCTATAGGTCTTAACTGCCCACTGGGTAAACGCAGCAATAAATGCTGGCCGAGCCAGTGACAGCCTCATCCTGTGAATGAATAAAGAAAACAGGTCAGGTTTTGTTCCTTCTCTCGTAGGTACATCCTACAAACTCAATCAGAAACGTTCTCGTACACACTGAACAAATACCTTTCCATCCAAGCCCTTAACACTACAGCACTCTGAGGCTATGTTGGTAAAGTTAAAACCACTTATCATTGCATCCATATTATTCTTACAGATATCTGAGGTCTCCTGGTAAAATTGTGTCTCAATTCCCTGCTGACTATTGGGAGAGGGTCTATAACACAATCCCAGTAAGATGGTCATCCCTTTCTTATTTCTCAGTACCAACCAAATAACTTGCCTGGATGTACTCCCAGGAATATCCTCCCGAAGCCCAGCCATAATGTCATACTTAATCAAAAACACCTCTCCCACTGCGCTGTTGGTCCCTTTCTATCCTTACTATAGCATCTATACCCTGGAACATTAATCTGCTAGTCCTATCCATCCCTGAGTGATGCCTCTGTAATTGCTGTAATATCCCAGTCACATGTTCAAAACCATACCCTGAGCTCATCTGCCTTCCCCGTCAGGTCTCTTGCATTGAAATAAATGCAGTGCAACTGGTCCGTCCCACCTCATTCTGTGACTTGCTCTTGCCTGCCTTGACAGTCTGACCGGTGAACAGTACCAGCCTCAGACTCACCTCTTTTCTCACTATCTCTTTAGGTTTACCCCGACTCCCTCACTGGTTTAATGCCTCCCGAGTGGCACTAGCAAATCTCCCTGCTCATCAGGACCCCATGCTTTCCCCTTCCTATGCCATTGGTACCAATGTACAATGTCCTCCCACTGGTTATTCTCCCTTTTGAGAATATTCTGCTCCCTCTGTGAGACACTGGCACCAGGGCAGCACCACCCCATTCTGATGTCTCACTGTCAGCTGCAGAAATGGCAGACTGTGCCCCTGACTAAAGAGTCCCCCATCACTATCGATCGTGTGGAACTGGATATACCTCACATTATGTTAGAAGCCAGTCTCAGTACCAGTAACTTGGCTGTCAGTGCTGCATTCCCCTGAAAGTCTATTACCACCTACATTTTTCAAAACCGTGTACTTGTCTGAGATGGGGATAGCCAGTGGAGACTCCTGCAGTACCTACCTACCCCTCCTAGCTTTCCTGGAGGTAACCCATCTACCTGACTGTATCTGCAGTATCTTGCAATCCTGAGACGGCCACATATCACACCCCCCGGCTCCTGTTAACTCCTCACTGCCTTTAATCACTCCTCCACCAATCCATGCGATCCAATAGGATTTGCAATCACACTTCCTGCAGACATAATCATCAGGATCATTGAGACTCTCCCTAATCTCCCACATCCGACAGGAACAGCACACCACTCTACAACAGGCCATCTCTCCGCCTTAACAACCTACAGACCATGACAAAGACACAGTCTTACTTCTCAAAAAATACTGCCCTAGATTAGCAATGCTTACATTTCATATCTTAAACATTTAATCAAGAGACCCAAAGACATTAAAAAGAAATCCTCACCTTACTCACTACTGTAGATTTAATAAAATAAAACCGACTAAGATTGATATTTGAAGAGACTGAAACTCACTGAGCTGATCCCCGACTCTGAGTACTTCCAAGGGTGAGGTCTCTCTGAGGGCAGCTGGGAAATGTCACTGTTTCTCTTCTCTGCCCACCCCATTTCCAGAGAGGTTTTTAACATCACAGCAAGTCAGCTCAGAGAGGTCACTGCTTGGTTTTATTCACTGGGGGTTGCCTTTGCTGCCCAGACCAGTATTTATTGGCCACCTTCACTTGTCTTGGAGAAAGTGGTGGTTAACCGCCTCCCTGAAATGCTGCAGTCCATGTACACCACAGTGATGTTTGGACAACAATCCCCCTCCCCCCCACCCTCCCTGTCTCCGTAATCCCCCTCCGGCCCCACCACCCTCCCTGTCTCCGTAATCCCCCTCCGGCCCACCACCCTCCCTGTCTCCGTAATCCCCCTCCGGCCCCACCACCCTCCCTGTCTCCGTAATCCCCCTCCGGCCCCACCACCCTCCCTGTCTCCGTAATCCCCCTCCGGCCCCACCACCCTCCCTGTCTCCGTAATCCCCCTCCGGCTTCACCACCCTCCCTGTCTCCGTAATCCCCCTCCGGCTTCACCACCCTCCCTGTCTCTGTAATCCCCCTCCGCCTTCAGAAATTACATGTCCGTGGCATCAGATTTTTATTTAGATTCATTTTTGTTTAATAAACACCCCTCCCCCCAAAAAAAGTGAAATATTTCACTCCCAAACAAATTTCTGTTGATTAACCTTTTGGAGAGGCCGACACATGGACGTTGCACATTGTTCACGTAGAATGATGGAACTTTCTTTAAACATTGCTAAAAAGGGGAGGCAATGGCTTAATGGTATTCCTGCCAGATGAGTGACATGTGCAATGTTCCGAGGATTAGGGTTAGAATCCCAACATGGCTGTGCGGACATCAGAATCCAATACAATCTAGAGTGAAAAGGCGAATGATGACCATGAAACTATTGTCGATTGTCAGAAAACCCATCTGGTTCACTCATGTCCTGTAGGGAAGGAAACGGTCATCCTCACCTGGTCTGGCCTACATGTGACTCCAGACCCACAGCAATGTGGCCAGCTCTCAACTGCCCTCAGGAAAAATACATTAAACACTGTTAACAAATACTCCGCAGGAATCATTGAAAAACTGTCTGTTCCCTGAACTAAAACTGAGTTTCAGCTTCACCTTCTCCCTGTCTCCCCTCGCCCTGTTTACACCCAACTCCAAAACACTCTCATTGAGCCAAGCAGCCCTCACAGTGCAGCCCTGTCATTGTCTTTGTCTGCTCACCCCTACACTGCCCTTAGCCTCCTGTACTGTTCCAGTGTATCTCAATGGGAGCTCAGGGACAGCATCTCATCTTTCAATTCAGCCCTTTGTAACCCCAGAGTCAACATGGACCTCAGCAGTTTCTGAATGAACAGACCGTTGTCAGAATCTGGAACATTCCACCTGAAATGGTGCTGGAATTTGAGTCCAAAGGAGTTTAAATGGGAAGTTTGCAGCTAATTGAAAATATGAAGTTTACAGGTTAACATCATGAAGTGGGTGATTGTAAGATCTCTCAGATTTAGACCCAAAGAGACCAGGTGTAATTTGGATAAATCTGTGCTCCCTCTCAGGCCAATATCTCCTTCCTCAGCTGCAGGGCCCAGAACACAGCGCACACCCAAAGGGTGATCCAACCACGAATTTGTACATCTTTCTGCTAACAAAAATATTGGAGATATTTTCCCACAAACAGAACTGACAGACCTTTCTCCTTCCACATTTAAATGCCAATGATATTCAGATCCTGATGACTCCATTGACTGTAAAAACTTGCTTTTGAGATCCCAGCCTCAATTATTCTGATTTAATATCCTATGAAATGAATTCACAAAACAAAACTCACAGTCAGTGCAGGAAGAATAGTAAAGACATACTTTTTTCTTGGTATGTGCTTGATGTGTAAATGCCTCTCTTCAAATCGTACACAACCCCCATCCTTGGAAGAGGACATGCACCTCACTGTACCTTGCCCCCAATAAAGATGGCGGCCATATCCCAGGACCTATCACCGCCTGAGGGCTGCAGCCATTTTCCCATCTGCTGCAAACGCGGGAAAGAGTTTCTAATTCAGATTAACGACCCGCACAGAGTGTAATTAAAACTTCCCAGTCTAAAGTGACTCATTATCTCCCTGTCTCCAAGGCCACTCTCCCCTTCCCTGTTTGGGTGTCTCACATTCACCAACAGCCGAGTCACGTGACACTGCACAGGCGGAGTTACTGGTGACGTGTCATCCCACTGGCCACGCCCCTCATTCACTCCCATTGTTTGGATGACCAGCTGGTTCCACTTGGTCCACCAGTCCCACCCCCTTTTCCTATTGGTCCGAAGCTGCCATCAATCAGTTGGACCCCATTGTGAGGTCAGTGGTGGGATCCTCCCCCTGCCTGAATCAAACCTGGAAGGTGGATGGATGGGGTCAATCAGGAACAACAAGCAGGAGGTGCTGGGAAAGCTCAGCAGGTCTGGCAGCATCTGGGAACAGGAATCTGTCCAGTGGCCCTTCCTCAGAACCGATGGGAGCTGGGAAAATTAGAATCCTGACAGTGTGGAAACAGGCCATTCGGCCCAAAAAGTCCACAGCGTCCCTCCGAAGGGTATCCCACCCAGACCCATTCCCCTACCCTATTACTGTATATTTCTCCTGACTAATGCACCTCACCTACACATCCCTGAGCATTTTGGGAAATTTAGCTTGGCCAATTCAACTAACCTGCAGATCTTTGTACTGCAGGAGATATGGGTTAAAGAGTAAATAATAGGCAGGTACAGAACCCAAAGAGAGACCGGAACATTTGGAAAGACAAAGGAGTGGATTACGATCTGTCTGGGAGGGTGCATAGCTGTTAATGGAGGGGACAGGAACCTGTGTCTGGCAGCATCTCAGTGGAGGTGGCGGAAATGGCAGCTGATGATCTACGTTCTGCTGCAAAAACAGACCCCGAGCTTCCAGCTGCCTGTCACTTTAACACACGAGCCTGTTCCCTGGCCAACATCTCTGTCTCATGCTTACTGCAGTGTTCCAGTGAAGCCAGAACATACCAAATAGCCCAGTATTTCAAGGACTGCAATTTCCCCTCCCATGTGGTCAATACCATCCACTATATCTCCTCCACTTCCTGCACCTCTGCCTTTGAAACCCACACCTCCAACTGCAACAAGGATAGAACACCCCGCAAGCTCCCCCCCTCTCCACCACCAAGTCCTTACCTTTCACCCAGATACAACACATCATCCCCTGCCATTTCCACCAGCTACAATCAGACCACACCACCAGATTCTTAAGGGGTTTGACAGAATAAATACTGATGTGTCTGAGGGTAAATACTGAGAGGGGAGTCTGAAACCAGATTCTGAGTCAGTCACAGAATCAAGGTTCTGTTTCGGATTCATCAAGTTTAAGGCAACACAGACACGGGTAAGGGGTTTCAGTAGCAATGGAGCTGGGGTGAGGAGGAGACAAGCAACGTTTAAGAGATTGGAATTCCTGGTGTTTGGGATTGTGTAGATGTCTGATCAGTTGGTCAGCTTCGTGTCAGAAACAACTGCAATATTGTGAAGAGTGTAGTTCTGCTGCATAGTCCCAGTAAGGGAAAGGAATTTGTCAGGCAACAGGTTTAACCATTACAATGTTTCATTGGAGGAAACTGCACCTAATCGAGTAGTGGGAATGTGGTAAGCAGTTTGATAACTGAGTAACAGTGGAGTAATGGAGAGGGATGATGGGGAGGGAGAGCTGGGCATCGTCAGTGTACATGTGAAACCCAACATGGTGCTTTTGCACAATGTCACCTCCTGGCAGTATGTAGGGGAGATACAGGAGGGGCCAAGGATAGATCCATGAGGGACACCAAATGCAAGGAATTCAGAAAGGAAAGGGAGAGTGGAGATGGAGCAGGATGTTTCAACAACCGTGAGGTCAAATATTAATTTTTCACAGAATGGGGAGAGAAGGACATAACCAGAAAAGACAGAACAATGAACATTATCTGTGAATCGATGAGGGAGACTAATGAGGAGGAGGAGGAGGAGAAAAGAGAGTTGGAAACTCTATGGTTTAGTGAGATTAGGGTAAAGGGTCAAGATGAGCTCTGATAAGGCTTGACATGAGATTGGAGAAAGTTTGGACAAAAAGCGGGAACACCATGTGAGGCAGTTTGACTCAGTGGGAGGGAGGGAAGCAGCAGATCGGATTATCTCAGTCTTAGTGACAGAGAAACTCCATGTGCTCCAAACGTTTGTTGTTGGAGAGAAGGATGGAGGAGACAGGATGATGGACAGTGTTTCACAAAGAAACAAAACCTGGGTAAGTGATATTTAAAGTAAGTGAACAATGTATTTAACTTTTTTCCAAAATATTAAAATAAACGACTTAAATCCTAGTTCGAATCCCAACTTGGCAGATGGTGGAATCTGAATTCAAGAAAAAATAACTGGAATTAGGAATCTCCTAATCTCCATGGAACCATTGTCAATGGCGAAAAAAATCCTGCCAACCTGACAGTGGCCCAGCCAGCTACTCACTGTATTAATCACTGCAAAGTCTCAACAAAGGAATGAAACTGGATGGACCACTCGGTATCTAACAGTGCACCAGAAAATACAACCACAGAATCAGCCCACTCGATGGTGCAATGTCCTCCAGACTAACATCTGGAGTTTGGTGTCAAAATGTGGAGAGCTGTCTCACAGACCAATCGAGGAATTGCCGGACATACTCATACTCATGAAATCAACCCTTACAGACAATGCTGAAAATGTGTTGCTGGAAAAGCGCAGCAGGTCAGGCAGCATCCGAGGAGCAGGAAAATCGACGTTTCAAGCATGAGCCCTTCTTCAGGAGCCCTCTTACAGACAATGACCAGACACCACCATCACCATCCCTAGATATCGAGAGTGTGGTGATGGAAAAGCACAACAGGTCAGGCAGCATCCGAGGAGAAGGAGAATCGACGTTTCGAGCCTAAGCCCTTTATCAGCCTGACCTGCTGTGCTTTTCCAGCACCACACTCTCGACTCTGATCTCCAGCATCTGCAGTCTTCACTTTCTCCTGAAATCTCTGGATATATCCTGTCCCACCAGCAGGACAGACCAGGCAGAGGTGGTGGCACAGACAGGGAGGATTTGCCCTCGGAGTACTCAGCATTGACTCCGGACACCAGGAAATCTCATGGCTCCTGCTGATTACCACGTACCATCCTCCCTTGGCTGATGAATCACTTCTCCTTCATGTTGAACAACATTTGGAGGAAGCACTGAGGAAGTAAAATGGTGTCAAACGTACTCTGGGTACAGGATTTCAATGTCCACAATCGAGACTAGCTCTGCAACAGAATTACTGACTGAGCTGGTCAGGTCCTAAAGGATATAGCTGCTCAACTGAGTCTGCAGCGGGTGGTGAGGGAACCAACAAGAGGGAAAAACATACTTGATCTCATTGTTATGAATTGACCAGTGGCAGATACCGATACTGTCATGGACAGATGTAAGAGCGACCATCACACATTCCTTTTGGAGTCACAAGTTTTGGCTTAAAGTTGAGAAAAACCTCCATTGTGTTGAGTGACACTATCACCGTTCTAAATGGGACAGACTTTGAAGAGATGTAGGATCACAAACTGGATTTCTCGGAGGTACATCAACAGCAGCAGAACTGTACTCCAGCACAATCTGTAATCTCATGGGTTTGTAAATCCCGCTCTCACCCATCACAATGGACAGGAAAGGAGGGCATGCCAAGAGCAGCACCAGGCATACCTAAAAATGAAGTGCCAACCTGGTGAAGCTACCAAACAGGACCATCTGCATTTCAAACAGCATCAGCAGCAAGCAACAGAGCTAAGTGATCCCACAACCAATGGATCAGATCAGAGCTCTGCAGTTCTGCCACACCCAGTTGTGAGCAGTGATGGACAATAAAACAACTCACTGCAGGAAGCATCACAGATATCCCCACCCTTACTGATGGAGGGGCCTCACATATACAAGCACCAGATAAGATAACAGCATTTGCAGCAATCTGCAGCCAGAAGTGCAAAGTGGGATGATCTACCTCAGCCTTCTCCAGTGGTTTCCAACATCACAGATGTGAGTTTTAAGCCAGTTCTATTCAGTTTGAATAACATCAAGAAGTGGTTAAGTAGTGCAAAGGCTATCGGCACTGTCAATATTCTGGCAATAATACAGATGGCTTGTGCTTCAGAACTTGCCACCCACCAAGCCAAGTACCGCTCCAGCACTGGCATCTACTGACATTGTGGAACATTGCCCAGGGATGTTCAACACAAAAACACAGGACAATTCAACCCAGTCAATTTCCCTCTGTCAGTCCACACTCGATCAGCAGTAAAGAGATGGAAGATAGAAGATGTCATCAACAGGGCTACCAAGCAGCAGCTGCTCAGCAACAGCCAGCTGAGTGACACTCATTTTAGGCTCCACCAGAGCCACTCAGCTCCCGATTGTGTTACCGCCTGATTCACAACCTGACAACCAGCTGAATCCCAGAGGTGAGGTGAGAGTGACAGCCCAGTCCCACTCCAAGACTACTATTTCTAGCTGATTCTAACCTTGTCTCAGCTCATATACACTGATCCACCTTGTGTTATCTCCAGACTTCATTATCCAAACACACTCTTAGCCAGCTTCCCACATTCAACCTCCCTGTCATCTCAAGAAAATTTAAATCTCTGCTGCCCAAGTACTCCCTCGTACCAAAACTTGTTGATCCATCAAAAGGCTGCTATTCATAATCAACAACGTAGAGCCACAGAGATGTACAGCATGGAAACAGACCCTTCAATCCAACCTGTCCATGCCGAACAGATATTCCAACCCAATCTAGTCTCACCTGCCAGCATCCGGCCCACATCCCTCAATTTAAAATTCTCACCCTTGATGTAATTCCTGGTTGTGACCATCCCGAGCTCGCTGCATCACACACCCTTTGAGACCTCGACAACCCATTCTGTTCGAGACTCCCAATGATCTGTTAATTCATTACCTCACCTGTGTGGCTGCTTTTACAGTTGCCAAAGCAACAAGGTCTGAAAATCACAGCCAAAACCTCACAGGTCTGCTTTCCTCCTTTAAGACATTCCTCAAAACCTACTTATTTGGCAATGCTTTTGGTCAGCTGACCTAATATCATCCTTCTCTGGCCTGATGTCTAAAGTTCCCAATAATATTTTTGTGAAATTATAAGCAGGATAATGAAACTACAAACTGTTCTTGATTTGGACATTATCTTCAAATCATCACTGTTGCTGTAATGAATAATCTGTAATGTCTCTTACCCAACCACATTGTGGGAGCACCTTCACCACACAAACTGCAGCTGTACAAGAAAGTCAAACATCACCCTCTCCCCAGGCAACAGGGCTTTGGCATTAATCACTGGGATCTGTGGAAGGAGAAACACAGTTCATGTTTCAGGGAGTGTAAAACGGATTACAGGGAATGAAAATGATGCAGAATTTATAGTCAGAAATGGAAGGAAAATACACTTGCTCATTGGAAAAAAGAATTCTTGACTGTCAAAAATTTTCCAGAAAAAAAATTAATAAGCAGCACACGGTCAGGGGCTGGGCGGCAGTGAAAAATTAACGTATAAAAATGTCTGTAAAAGTAATAGTAAAATACACCCATTGTTCGAGACTGAGGAAGTTAGGCATTAACAAAGTGGTCATGAGGGAGCCCAGAGATGAAACAGAACAGTATAAGCTGTTATGATCCCACAGTCATAGAGATGTATAGCGCCGACACAGACTCTTCGGTCTAACTCATCCATGACAACCAGGTATCCGAACCTAATCTATTCCCATTTGCCAGCACTTGGCCCATATCCCTGTAAACGCTTACTCATCATATCATGTGTCTATTTAGACGCCTTTAACAAGTTTTATCTGTACTAGCCTCCACCACTTCCTCTGGCAGCTCATTCCACCCACTGCATGAGAGTTGTCCTTTTGGCCCCTTTGAAATTTTATCCGTTCATCCTAAAGCAATGCCTCTACTTCTGGACACCATCACTCCAAGGAAAACACCTTGTTCATTTACTCCATTCATGCCCCTCTTGATAGTATAAACCTCCATAACATCACAGCTCAGCCTATTGCACTCCAGGGAAAACAGCCCAGCCTCCAACCCCAAATCCTCCAACACTAACATTCTTGGAAGTCTTTTTTGAAACCTTTCAAGTTTCACAGCACCCTTCTGATAGGAGGCAGGCCAGAACTGCACACAATATTCCAAACGTGGCCTAACGAATGCCCTGTACAGCAACATGACCTCCCACATCCTGTACTCAATGCTCGAACCAATAAAGGAATATAAACTGAACACCTTCTTCACCATCCTATCTGCCTGCCACTTGACTTGCAAGAAACTATGAACCTGCAGTCCAAGGTCTCTTTGTTCCGCAAACGTCTCCAGGGCCTGGCCATTCAGTGTATAAGTCCTGCACTGATTTGCTTTTCCAAAATGCAGCACCTCACATTTATCTAAATTAAACCCCATCTGATCAATATCTCATTGTAATCTGAGGTAACCTTCTTCATTATCCACAATACCTCCAATTTTGTATGACCTGCAAACTCATTTCCGATACCAAATCATTTAAATGAATGACAAAACAAATCCAGAAATAAACATCCATTTCTGAGTTTGAATGTGCTCTGTAAATCCTGCCCAATGACTCTGTACCACAGAAAGGCTGCACATGCACCTGGCAGCGCCTTGCCCCCTACAAAGCTGGCAGTTCCACATGTATCCAGTGAATTCTTGCCCCGAATAAAGATGGTGACGCGTACACATGCCTGCAGCCACACTGAGGCAATTCCCCATTTACTGAAAACACGAGACTGGGACGTTACAAAATATGTGTTTTCCGATGCGCACATTGTGTTTGTAAAACCTCTCCGCTCACACAGAACCTCTCTCACCTCCTGTGGTTCCACAGACAGCCTTGATTTTTGCAGGTACCTATTCTCTGCCTGGTTACTCGTTTGTCCTTAGTGTGTTTGTACAATCACTTTGGATTCTCCTTAAACCTATTTCCTAAAGCTATCTCATATCCCCTTTTTGCCCTCCTGGTTTACCTCGAGTATACTCCTACTGCCCCTATACTCCTCTAGGGATTCTCACAAACACAGCTCTCTGTCCCTGCCAAATGCCTCCTTCATTTTCCTGACCAGGCCCTCAATTTCTTTCGACAGGCAGCATTCCCTACACCTACCAGCCTTGGCCTTAACAGGAACATACTGTCTATATACTTGCATTCTGGCAGGCCTGTGGAGGCAATAGCAGATGAGGACAGAGAAACAATCACTCCCAGTAAAGAGGCAATGTTGGGAAAGATAACAGCCTCAAGGTAGCTGGGTCTCCTGGCCCTGATGGAATGCATTCGAGGGACTAAAGGAGATGGGGGTGGGCTGGGGGGGGGGGAAGAATAACAAACTCGTGATAATTCACTAAAATTTGTTGGATTCTGGGATGGTTTTGACAGACTGGAAGCTGCAAATTGGTGCCACTATTTTTCAAAAAGGACCTGTTAGCTTAACTTCTGCAGTGGAGAAAATGCTTGAATCTCTCAAGGAAGTAGTGGTGAGATATCTGGGTAGAAATTGTCTCATTTCGCAGACACAGCATGGATTCATGAAAGGCAGGTCACGTTTAATGGATTTACTGGAATTATTTGAGGATATAATGAGCGCGTTGGACAAGGGGGAACCGGTGGATGTGGTGTACCTGGATTTCCAGAAGGTATTCGATACGTTGCCACACAAAAGGCTGCTTTATAAGGTAAAGATGCACAGCATTATGGGTAATTATAATTGATACAGGATCGGTTCACCACCAAAAAATATATAATGGGGATAAACGGGTGTTTGGATTAGTGTTGGCACTACAACTGTTCGCAATTTACACAGGTGTTTTGGAGTTGAGGACCAAGTGTACGGTGTCAGAGTTCACATTTGATACAAAGATGAGTAAAGCAATGTCTGCAGAGGCCACTGTCAGTCTGCACAGGGATACAGATCAATTAAGTGAGTGGGTAAGGATCTGGCAAATGGAGTTCAATGTTGGGATATGTGAGGTCATCCATTTGGGTCGGACTAACAGCAAACTGGATGATGAAATGGTGAAAACATGCAGCAGGCTGCTGTACAGAGGGAGCTGGGTGTCCTTGTGTATGAATCACAGGAAGCTGGTTTGCAGGTACAGCAGGTAATTAAGGCAGTGAAGGGAATATTGTCCTTCATTGCTAGAGGGATGGTTATGCTGCAGCTGTACAGGGGGCTGGGGAGGCCAAACCTGGAGTACTGTGTACAGGTTTGATCCCCTTACATTAGCAAGGATGTACTGGCACTAGAGGGAGTGCAGAGGAGGGTCACTAGTTTGAGTTGGGAGTTGAGAGGGTTGGTGTATGTGGAGAGATTGAGAAAACATGTTTTATACTCATTGTCATTTAGAAGAATGGGAGGTTGGATAGGAAACAAATAAAATTATGAGGGGAGGAGATAAGACAGAAGCAGGGAGGCTATTTCCACTGGGGACGGGTCCAACTCCAGAGCCTCAAAATAAGGGGGAGCAGATTTAGGACTGAGATCAGGAGGAGCTTCTTCAGCTAAAGGGTTGTGAATCTGTGGCGTTCCCTGCTGACTGCAGCATTTGAATGCCTTTCAGGCAAAATGTAGATTTGTGAACAGGAAAGGAATTAAGGGTTATGGTGGGAGATCGGGAATGTGGAGCTGAGGCCATGAAAAGATCAGCCCTGATCTTATTGAATGGCAGAGCAGGCTTTAGGGACCAGGTGAAAGTTCTTGCCTTGTGCCATCAAAATTGGCCTTTGTCCAGTTCAGAACCTTAACTTGTAGATCTGGTCTATTATTTTCTGTAACTATTTTAAAACTAGTAGAATTATCAGAGAATCCCAACAGTGTGGAAGCAGGTCATTCAGCCCATCACATTGATACTGACCCTGAGAGCCTCCTCACCTCCCCAAGTAACATTGCATTTCCCAGGGCCACCCAACTTACACATCCCTGAACATTATGGACAATTCAGCCTGGACAATCCACCCAACCTGCACATCCCTGAACACTGGACAATTCAGCCTGGATAATCCAACCTATCCTGCACAACTTTGGACTGTGGAAGGAAACCAGAGAACCCAGACGAAATCCATGCAGAATACCCCAATAAGGTGGTCATCCCTTTCTTATTTCCCAGTTCCAACGAACTAACTTCAATGGGCGTACTCCCAGCAATATCTTCCCTAAGCAAAAACATAATGCTATCCTGAATCAAAAATGCTACTCCCCCTCCTCTCTTGTCCCCCTTTCTATTCTTCCTATAGCATCTATACCCTGGAACATTAAGCTGCCAGTCCTATCCATCCCTGAGTGATACCTCTGTAGTTGCTATAATATCCCAGTGCCATGTTCAAAACCATACCCTGAGCTCATCTGCCTTCCCTGTCAGGCCTCTTCTATTGAAGTAAATGCAGTGCAACTGCTCAGTCCGACTTCATTCTGTGCCTTGCCCTTGCCTGCCTTGACTATTTGACTTCTGAACTGTACCAGTCTCAGACATACTCTTTCCTCACTATCTTATTGGGTTTACACCCACTCCCTCACTGGTTTAATGCCTCCCGAGTATCACTAATATCTCCCTGTCTGGATGTTAACACCTTCCAATTCAGGTACAATCCATCCTTCTTATGCAGGTCAACTCTACTCCAGAGGAGATCACAATGATCCAAAAAAATGTGAATCCTTTTCCCCTGCACCAGCTCCTTAGCCACTCATCCAGCATCTCCTCCTCCTCTGTAATATGGACATTTTTCAGGATGTCACCATTTATTTCCCCACATTCTATATCTCCCATGTACTTCTTCACAGTAAACACTGATGCAAAACACTGGTTTCCTATCTCGCCCATCGCCTGCAGCTCCACACAATGGCTGTCTTGCTGATCTTGGAGGGTCTCTATTTTCTCCCTAGTTAGCCTTTTTTTCTTCATGTATTTATAGAAGCCCTTCAGATTATTCTTAAACCTATTCACCAAAGCTATCTCACGTCCCTTTTTTGCCTCCTGATTTCCCTCTGAATTATACCCCTACTGCCTTTATACTCAATTTTTTTGGATTGGAATAAATGCAAAATATAACAACCTGACAAAACAGACGAGGGCAGGACTTACTCTCAATAAAGGTAGGGCCTTGAGTAGTGATATGGGAACAGAGAGACCGAGGGCTTCACATCTTTGAAGTTTGTGTGACATGTAGACAGGGTGGTTAATAAGGTGCTAAGCACACTTACCTACATTGTTCAGACCTTGGAGTACAGGAGTTGGGACGTTATGTTGAGGATGTACAAGATGTGGGGGAGGCCTCTTCTGGAATACTCTGTCCAGTTCTGGTTGTGCTGTTATAGGAAGGATATTATTAAATTGGAGCAGGTTCAGAAGAGATTTACCAGCATGTTGCCATGAATGGAGGGATTGTGTTCTAAGGAGAGGCTGGATAGGCTGGGAATTTTTTCACTGGCGTGCACGAGGTTGAGGCGTGAGCTTATTAGAGGTTTATAAAATTAGAAAGAGTGTAGACAGGGTGAATAGCCGGGGGAGGGGGATTCAAAACTCGGGTGCATTCATTTTGAGAAGAAATGAGAAAGATTTGAGAAAATACATGAAGGTTTTAATAAAAAAGATACACGTGTGGAATGAACTTCCAGAGGAAGTGGTAGCTGTGAATACAATTACAATGTTTAAAAGACATTCAGATACGTACATAAATAGGAAATATTTGGATGGATGTGGACCAAGCGGAGGCAGGTACAATTAGTTCAGTTTGGAATTATGGTCGGCATGGACTGGTTGGACCACAGGGCCTGTTTCCTTGCTGTATAACATTATGACTCTAATCCTCACGATCCCTAAATTCCTCCATCCTCAACTCACCTGATCATTGTCACCTAAACCATCCTCACAACTCTTCCTTATTTATATAATTCCTCACTAGCCACAGAACGCTCCCTATCTCATGTCCTCCAGTTTCTCAAATCTCTGCGATATGTGCCTTTCTTTAGTTCCAACCTTGAGGATGCCTCATTCACTCCGATTGGTTGGAGGACAAACTCGTACGACCTGGTCCTCCAGTACTGCCCTCTGGCCCTATTGGCCTGCGCTGACATCACTCACCTCACAATGGGCCCCGGATGATTGGTGGGATCCTCCCTCTCTCTGCTCTGGGATGAGCTTCATCATTCACAGTGAATGGGACAGTATCACAGAGCACAGGGGCTGGGGGCTATTCAGCCCATTGGGGCTGTACTCTCTCCCTCTAGAAATGCTGCAAATCTGTCCCAATTCCCTTCCCATTTGCCCATAGCCCCCAAATCTTCCCTTAAAAGGTAAAATTCCAAATCTGTTTATGAATAACTGCTGAGTCTGTCCAGCTGCCGTTCAGACTATTCCAGATGCTCAGAACTTACTGAAGAACATAATGTTCACATATTCACTTATTATTTGCCAATTACCTGAAAATAGTTACTAAAATTGTGACATTGTTAACAATTCCCCTCTCTCTGAAAATTAAATATCTTAGAAACAAATTTGCAGCTGATCAAAATCACTGCTTAACCTTCTCAGCTCCAAGAACAATTATCTGTGCTTCTGCTAGCTCTCCACAAAAGAGGAACACATCTTATTTTCATTTATTAGTGTCATAGAGATGTACAGCACAGAAACAGACCTTTGGTCCAATTTGTCCATGCCAACTAGGAATCCTCAACAACTGGAGCCCCATTTGCCAGCGATTGGTCCGTATCACTTGAAACCCTTCCTATCCATGTACCCAATCAGATGCCTTTCAAATGTTGTAATTGTATCAGCCTCCACTACTTCATCTGGCAGCTCATTCCACACACACACCACACACAGCTTGAAAACTTTGCCCCTTAGATCCGTTTTAAATCTTTGCCCTCTCAACTTAAGCCCATGCGATTGTTTTGAACCCACCTAACTGGGGGGAAAAGATCCTGGCTGTTCACCGTATCCATGCCCCTCATGATTTTATAAATCCCCATGAAGTCACCTCTCAGTCTTTGACTCACCAGGGAAATTAACCCTGGCCTATTCAGCCTCTCCCTGTAGCCCAAATCCTCCAATCCTAGGAAAGTCTTTGTAAATCTTGTCTGAACTCTTTCAAGATTCACAACATCCTTCCCAGAACAGGGGATTTCGAACTTAAAATAGAATTCCTGAAATGGCTTAATCAATGTCCTGTCCAGCCACAATTTGACGTCCCAGCTTCTGTACTCAATGCATTGACCAATAAATATAAGCATACCAAACCCCACCTTCACTAGCCTGCCTATCTATGACTGTACTTTCAAGAAACAATGAACCTGCACTCCATGGTCTCTATGTTCAGCAACATTCCCAGGACTTTACCATTAAGTGTATAAGTCCTGCCCTGATTTGCCTTTCCAAAATCCAACAGCTTACATTTGTCTCAATTGAACCCAGTCTGCCATTCCTCGCCCCAATGGCCCATCTGGTCAAGATCCTGTTGCATTCTGAACTAACCTGCTTCATTGTCCACTACACCTCCAATTTTGGTGTCTTCTGTAAACCTACTGACCATATCTCATATTCACATCCAAGTAAATTATTTGAGGACCCAATATCCATTCCTGCAACACGCTGCTGCTCACAGCCCTCCAGTCCACAAATCAACCCTCTGCACCACTCTCTGCCTCCTACCTTCAAGCCAGTTTTGTATCCAAATGGCTAGTTCTCTCAACATTTCATGTTATCTAACCTTGCTAACCAGTCTGCTTTGTGGAACATCGTTCAGTGTCCATATAGACAACATTCTCAATCTGCCTTCATCAATCATCTTTGTCACATCTTCAAAAAAAAATCTCAATCAAGTTAGAGAGAGAATTTCCCACACACAAAGCCATGCTATCTATCCCTAACCATTCCTCGTCTTTCCAAATACATGTAAATCCTGTCCCTCAGAATCCATTCCAACAACTTGCCTGCCACTGACTTCAGGCTCACTGTTTTCTTGTTCCCTGGCCTTTCCTTACCACCTTTTTAAATAATGGCACATGCCTTCCAGCACCTCACCTGTCACCAATGACAATATAAATATCTCAGGGAGGGGCACTGCCATCACTTTCCTAACTTTCCACAAATGTCTGGGATACACCATAACAGGTCCCAGGGATTTATCCACCTCGATATGATTCAACACATCCAGTACTACCTCCTCTGTAATATGGTCAGGAGGCAGGCAGCAGTGGACAATTCATTTACTGAAAGGTCTGTGAATGTAATAGTAAAATACTAAACAGAGCAAAAATACACTCAGAGACTGAGGAAGCTAGATAGTGAACAAGTGGACAACAAGGTGCTCAGAGGCGAATCGGAGCAGTTTTATGATCCCACAGTCAGAGATGTCTAGCACCGAAACAGACTCTTCAGTACAACCCATCTATGCCAACCAAATATTCGAACCTAATCTATTCCCATTTGCCAGCACTTGGCCGGCATCCCTCTGAACCCTTCCTATTCAACTGCCTTTGAAATGTTACAATTTTTGTTGCCCTTTAGGTCCCTGTTGAATTTTCCCCTCTCACCCTTAACCTATATCCTCTAGTTCTGGGCTCCACCACCCCAGGGTAAACACCTTGTCTATTTACGCTATCCATGCCCCTCACGATTATATAAATCTCTTCAAAATTACACCTCAGCCTATGACACTCCAGGGAAAATGGCCCCAGTCCCTATTATGCCTCTCCCTGCAACTCAAATCCTCCAACCCTGGCAACATCCTTGAAAATCAATTCTCAAACCTTTCAAGTTTCAGTGCCTCCTTCTGATAATAGGGAGACCAGAATTGCACACAATATTCCAAAAGTGGCCTAACCAATGTCCTGTCCAGCTCCTGTACTCAACGCTCTGACCAACAAAGGGAAGCATACCAAATGTCTTCTTCACTGTCTTATCGACCTGTGACTCTACTTTCAAGGAACTGTGAACCTGCATTCCAAGGTCTCTTTGTTCAGCAAGACTCTCCAAGGCCTTACAATTCAGTGTGTGAGTCCTGCTCGGATTTGCTTTTCTAAAATGCAGCACCTCACATTTATCTAAATTAAACCCTATCTGCCACTCCCCAGCCCATTGGCCCATCTGATCAATATCCCATTGTATTCTGAGACAACCTTTATCACTGACCACAATACCAACAATTTTGGTGTCACCTGCAAACTTACTAACTGTACCGCCTCTATTCACATCCAAATCATTTAAACGAATGACGAAACAAATCCAGAAAAAATATCCATTTCTCTGGGTGTGAATGTGCTCTGTGTAAATCCTGCCCCATGACTCTCCATCAGGGAGAGCTGCACATACTCCCCTCTGAACTTTGCCCCCTACAAAGATGGCGGCTGCACGTGTCCAGTGAATCGTTGCCCCGAATAAAGATGGCGGCACTGACTCGAGTCAATCGCGAAATGAGGCATTTTCCGGTTCACTGCAAAAACGAGACTGTAAATTTCAAATTTGTCATTTCCGATGTGCACCAAATGTTCGCAAAACCTCTCAGCCCAGACCAACACCATTTCCCTCCCGCTTGCTGCTGTTTATTACTTTCCTTACCGACAGCTCTCCGCCCGCACAGCCGCGCTGTCCGCGAGGATGATCACGTGGTATAGTCAAGTCCCGCCTCTCATTCACTCTGATTGGTCGAAAGGCCAACCGCCTCGCCAGGTCCTCCAGCCCCGCCCCTGTCCTTCCATTGGTCCACCGCTGACATCAATCATCCTGGGACTATTGTTGGCTGGAGCATGCGCACTGCTTCCTGGCTTTTGTTGCTGTTCATAAGTTACAAGAGTGAGGGACAAAGTTAAAAACACACAACCACCTGATGAAGCAGCAGCAGCGCTAGTGCTTCCAAATAAACCTGTTGGACTATAACCTGGTGTTCTGTGAATTTTAATTTTGTCCATCCTAATCCAACACCAGCACCTCCAAGTCACGAGTGAGGGAAAATATAGGAACAGGAGAAGGCCACCTGCCCTTTGAGCTTGCTCTGCCATTCAATAAGATCATGGCTGATCACTTCGTGGACACAGAACCATTTACCCATGTTCTCACCGTATTCTTTAATTAATTATTCTGTTTTGAAAAAAAAGCTACCTTAGCTTTAAAAACGTTTACTGAACAAACATCAACTACTTCCCTGGGCAATGAATTCCATTGAGGTTAAGAAGTTCCTTCTCAATTCAGTCCTAAATTTGCTGCCTCTAATCTTGAGCTGATGCCCTCTTGTCCTAGATTCACCTGCCAGTGGAAACATCCTCTCTACTTCTATTTTATCCATTTCATTCATTATTTTATATGTTTCCATTCTTCTGAATTCCAATGAATATAATCCCAATCTACTCCGTCTCTGTTAAGCCAACCCCCTCAACTCTGGAATCAACCTAGTTAATCTCCTCTGCACCCCTCTCGTGCCAGTACATCCTTTCTCAACTAAGGAGATAACAACTACATGGAGTACTCCAGGTGTGGCCTCACCAGCACCCAATACAGCTGGAACATAACATCTGCTTTTAAGCACAATCCCTTCAGCATAGAAGGACAAAATTGCATTTGCCTTCAGAATTGATTGTTATACCTGGTGACCAACCTCATGCAGTAGGATACTCAGGTGCCTCTGCTTAGCAAAAATGCAACTTTTTAAAATTCAATTAATAATCTCTTTTTAATGTTACTCCACCCAAACAGTATGACATTACATTATGAACATTATATTCCATATGACCGACCATTGCCCACTCACTCAATGTATCTATGTTCCTCTGCAAAGTTCCACAGTCCTGCGCACACTTTGTCCTGCTACTCATCATCGTGTCATAAGCAAACTTTAACACCCTAAATGTGGTCCCCAACTCCAAATCATCTGTATCAATTCTAAATAATCGCAGTCCCAACACTGATCCCTGAGGCACACAACTAGTCACTGATTGCCAGCCAGGATAATATGCATTTATCCCCACACTTTGCTTCCTGTTAGTCAACCAATCTTCTATCCATGCTAATACTATACCCCTAATGCCATATACCTTTATATTATGCAACAGCCTCTTGCACAGCACCTTTTGAAGGCCTTTTGGAAATCCAGGTACACTGCATCCACTGGGTCCACATTGTCCAACTTGCTTGAAATGTCTTCATAGAATTCCAAAAGATTTTTCAAGCATGACCTGCCCTTCATGAACCCATGCTGTATCTGTCCAATGGGACAATTTCTATCAAGTCTCTGCTATTTCTTCCTTGATATAGATCAAAGCATCATTCCCACTATACAGAAGAAGCTGTCTGGGGTATAATTACCCATCTTTTGTCCACCTCCTTTTTAAAAACAGTGGCGTCACTTTTGCTGCTTTCCAAACTGCTGAGACTGCCATGAAGTCCAGTGAATTTTGGAAAATAACTGTCAGTGCATTTGCTATTTCTCCTGGGATACATCTGTCAGGGAAAAGAGAATTTTCTATTATTAGCTCAATTACCTCCAACAGTCCAAAACTAGGTGTTCTGTAATAATGATAGCTTCCATATCCTCACCTACCTTTGTGTCTTTGTTAATTACTGGCAAGATATTAGTATCCCCCACTGTGATGTCCCGGAACTAAATGCTGCTTCTCTCTTTCCAAAAGACCAACATTTACTTTTGCCACTCTTTTCTCATTATTTATGTTTATAGAAACATTTGCTATCTGTCTTTATAGTCTGTGCTAGTTTATTTTTCTCATGTTCGAGCTTACATTTCTTTGTAACTCTTCTGTGGCTTTCTGTTGACCTTTAAAGTTTCCCAGTTCTAGTTTCATGCTGGTTTTGGCCACTTGTATGCCTTTCAATTTGATCACTTTCCTTAGATACCCATCGTAGAGAACACCTTTTCTTACAGTCCTTCCCTTTCACTGGAATATACCTTTGCTGAGGACTTTGGAAAATGTCTTTGAAAATCTTCCACTGCTCATCAACTGTCCCACCATAAAATCTTTGTTTCCAGTCTACATTATCAAGGTTCTCCCTCATTCTATTGTAGTTCCTCATGTCCAAGCACAGGACCCAGGTATTATGTTTTATCTTCACACTCTCCATATGTATTAAATTCAACCATACAGTGATCACTTCTTCCGAGAGGATCCCTAACTCTGAGGTCACTAATTATTCCTGTCTCATTGCAGAGGGTCAGATCTTGGATAGCTTGCTCCCTTGTAGATCCATTTCATACTGTTCAAGTAAAATATCACAGATACACTTAATGAACTCCTCATAGCTACCCTGACTAAGCTGGTTTGACCAAAATACATGTACATTAAAATCACCCATGATAATAACCGTACCATTTTTACAGGCATTAGTTATTTCTTTGTTTATTGCCCATCCCAATATGATGTTATTACTTGGTGGCCTATACACTGCACCTATCAGTGACTTTCTTGGTAGAATTTTGAATGCATCATTCCTGTTTCTCCTAATGTATGGCAAAAACAACAACTACTCATATTGTATGAATCTTTCACAATGGCAAATCTCCTAAGGTACTTCATGGATGATCAAAACATTGATTAAGCAGAATGATTTCCAAAAAAATCTTAAAAGAGGATAGAATAGGTTAGGGAGACGATTTGACAGACTTCTGCCCTTGACACTTCCAATTGTGGAGTGATGCAGATGGGGCAGGTTGGAAAGGGAACATGCAAAGGGAAATGGAGGAGCGCAGGCAGTGTATAAGGTCTTAAGGACAGAGGAGGTTCCAGACTGAGTCTGTCTGTGATAGAGAGTATGGCTGCCTCATGGAGTTTGAAGCTCTGCAATGGGCA